>NC_141616.1:47792384-47965384 GCF_047967505.1 Dipteris shenzhenensis | reverse complement strand
CACTTTCTTAGCTCTATTAATCACCCAAAAATGGGTTAAGAACCTCACCAAAAGCTGCTTCGTAATCCCCTGTGACTTCAAGTATTGAATTGCCATGGGTGTATGGGGAACATCTCTCTACTGGATCCTTGTCAAATACTGGAGAAAGGGCAAAGTATATGAAGCAATGGACACTAGCCAAGATCACTCCCAGTTGAAATATGCTAAAGATCTCCCCTGAAAAAATTCAAAAGTCTCCATCTAGGCTCCTCTTTGATAGTCAATCAGGAGGGATCTAGTGACCATTGCTTCCCCAAGCAGCCTATAACTAGGGTATCTTGCCAGTCTGGATCGAGCTCACTACCAAGGGTTTAAAACCTTGATACTATACCAAGGTGTTATGGAAAAGTGGGCACCTAGCTATCTCCTCTCTGGTGGAAGGAACTACATGAATGAGTCTCGAACAAAAATAATCCCACATCTAAATGAGCCTTCTCATTAACAAAGAAGTAGGCTGAGTACAATGATTCACCAAGAAAATCCAGCTGACACTTCCTAACCATTGACCAATTGTCCTAGGAGTACACTATAGAATACCATGTAGCAAAAATTGCTTCTAGGGCTGCTCCCCTAGAGTCAAGCCTCTCACTAGAAGCTTGATCAAGAGCGCTCTGTTCTAAAGCTCAAGATCTAGGATCCCCAAACCTCCTTGTGTTGTTAGAAGGATGATAATGTCCCAACATACTCTAGCTCTAGTGTCCATTACATACCACATGGTCGCGACTCGCTAGCAATACTTGATTGAGCACAATTGCTCTACTAGCCAAAGAAAGCCTAGCTGTACTCCAATAGGCTACCTTCCTTAGGATACTCTCCAACACAAGCAAATAGTTGAGCAGGTTACACATCAAAACCAATCTGAAAGCCCAAATATCTAGTGGAGGTGTGTCTGGACACCCAGACAAAGTCTCTATCAACTCCCTGGACCAGGGTATCTTGCTTTGAGCCAGTCCAAATACCTTTTGTTTTGTTCCAATTGACAACCCCTGTTGATGCTAGGCAATGGAAGAGGCAATGATAGTCATATTCTTCGAGTCTACCTTAACCATCACTAAAGTGCCATCTACAAACTCTGTATCCAGTAACTCTTTGTCTAGCCTAATTGCGAGAGAAAGCTCAAGAGTGCCTTGACTATAGCCTACAAAAAGTAACCATAGCCTCAAAAGAAAAAGATACAGTGCAAGAGGCAACTTTGATGAACTGATCTGGGTAACAGAAACGTAGGTCCTCTACCTTCACACAACACCATCCTACTGGTTGAGTGAAAATATGGGGAAGATACCCATGAAATCCATTTGTCACTAAAACCCAACCTCCTCATGGTACCCTCCAAGAAGCTTCGATCAACTCTATCATAAGCCTTCTCAAATTTGAGAAGTAAGATTGAAATATCTTGTTGACTCGTGCCCAATGTGTAGCCTTGTAGAAAGTAGACACATTGTCCAAGATAGTGTGATCCTAAACAATACCTGCTTATGTAGCTCTAATGATATTGGGGAGTAAGGGTCTAAGGCGCACATCCAAAGTTTTTGCTAAGATCTTATAGGTAGTCCCAATAAAGTAATGGGCCTCTAGTTCTTGAGCACTGTCTTGTCTTCCCTTTCGGGATGAGAGAAATGAGTCCAATACACATGATCTCGCCCAAAGATCTTAGTTGAAGGGCCTCAGAGAAGGCAGATAAGAGATGAGGTCCAATAATATCCCATAAAGTCTTGAAAAAGAGCAGAGATAAATCATTTCACCTAGGCATCTATCCATGGGAAGCTCACGTAATGCATCAATGACCTCCAGAAGAGTGAGTGGAAAGGAAAGCATGTCACACATCCTATCTGAGACCATTTGTGGAACATGCCCCCAAACCTCCTCTTTTGCACTAGCAATCACAAAGGTGACTAGATCTACTGTATTCTTTTGTACTAGCAATCAACAAAGGTGACTAGATCTACTGTATAAATACTCAAGTAGAATCATAAGTGATCTACATGAGATGGTGAGGATCCACATACAATACTCCCTCATCATCTACAAGTCTCCATAGGCTGTCCAAGGAATATCTTTGTCTTATTGCCCAGGAAAACTCTCTAGAGCATATGTCACCCTTTTGAACCTAGAAAGTTTGCTCAAAGTAATAATAGAACTAAGCTCTCCTACCCTACAACTCCTCCAATCTCTTTTGTGCCACAATGAGCTAACCTCTTAGAAAGAGAGAGATCAGAAGCCCTGTAGTCTAGCAACCTCAGCCCTTTCTCACCTCTCTTAGTCTTTGTGTTTTGCTTTTGCATGGTAAGCATCACTGATTCTCACTAATGCCTACTCCAAATAGGCTAGCCATCCGTGCTCATGTGGCATGTCCTCTGCCAACCAGATATCTTGAAGTGTCTACACAAACTCCATGTCCTAAAACAAAAATCAGGGACTCTAGTTGATCCCGTGCTACCCAATCTCGCTATGGCAGAACCTGTAGCAATATTGCATCATAGTCTGAAAGAACAAAGCCTAGTCAAATACCAATCTATCCTCCTCTCGCCTAGACCCACTGACCAACATAGAATATATATAATTTGGCTAGGGATAGAGAGCCATGAGAAGACCCAATCCAAGACAATTTCAAACTATCTAAAAATTGAGAAATATCATCCAATCAAGATGCATCTCGAAGCTCAGCATGGAGTAGAAAGCGGCCCCACTCAGCTCTCTCTATATCTAATAAGCCTCCCTCTCTCTAGCTAATCTTGTCTTTAGAGAATTCAACCAGTTGAAATCTCCTCCAACAATTCACATGTCAGCCTGAGGTAGAGACTCTCTAAACTTTTGCCAAAAAGTGCGCTTGAGCCTTGGTGACACTAGATCTTTTTGCCTTGGATTCAATTCTGATCTCGAATCCTATCCGGGTCCCCAAATTTTTATTTTCCTAGATCCATCTTTAACCTAGTTTTTGCATGGAAGGTTGGATTTTTCACAGGCCCTTGAATTTTACATAGACCTTCAAATTTTGCACACTTACCCAGATTTTATGTAGACCCTCAGATGTTTCTAAGATTCATTTTTTATTGCAAAGTTCTAGGGCTTTAAAAACACTATTTGGGGTTATGTTAAGCATTTTTACATGTATAAGCATTGAAAAGATGTGCATTAAGTCAATGTTTTCCCTTATTTTTCTTGCATTTTTTGCCCTTGATCCAAGGGAAACTTGTTTGTAGCTATTGTGTTGGCTCTTTCCCACGGCTTTCGCAAGAAGAGTAGGGTATTCTCAGTATGCAGGGTTCCAAGGCTTTTTGTCACCTACAAATATATCAGGGTTGTCGTTTGTAGTATACGTGTAGCTTAGGACCTCGAGTCGTATTCTGGTGAGAGACGTAGGCTTAAGTGTGGTAAGCAAACATAGTGCATGCATGTGTAAAAGGATCATGCATCATCATGGTTGAGGTAATGAAGGCTTTCGCCTTCATTGGGGGTTACAGGGTTTAGGAGGAGTTTAAGGGTTAGAGGGAGGTTCAGGGTTTAGAAGGAGGTTCGAGAGTTTAGAAGAGGTTCCAAGGTTTAGAAGGAGGTTCCATGGTTTAGAAGAGGTTCCAGGGTTAGAAGGAGGATCCAAGGTTCAGGATAGAGTACATGGTGGAGAACTCGTTTCCCTCGTAGATCATGGAGGTTAAGGGTTGAGGAACTAAGGGTTTAGGGGGAGCATAGGAGTGGGAGAGGAAGAAGGTGTAAGAGCATGGGGGAAAGAAGAGAGAGGAGGAGGGAGGAGGAGGGAGGAGAAGGAGGGAGAAGGAGGGAGGAGGAGGAGGGAGGAGAAGGGAGGAGGAGGGAGGAGGAGGAGGAGGAGAAGGGAGGAGGGGGAGGGAGGAGGAGAGGGAGAGGATAGGTTGCAAGGTTAGAGGAGAGGGGAGGAGGAGTTGCAAGGTTAGGACATGCTTTTGGATGTGGAGTGCAAGGAAGCATGGACACTTGAGACAATTGCTTGGAATACCAAAGTAGAACTCAACACAATGCCCTAAAGAGTGTGGGCTTCATTCCATTATGGGGTATTTATACAAGTTGGAGAACTTCTCTCTCTGCATGCAGGAATTGTAAGACATTCTCTCTCTACATGTAAAACTTGCATATAGAAGTTGCATGTAGGAGTTGCATTTTGAACTCGCATGTTGCATGTAGGAGTTGCATGTAGAACTCGCATGTAGAACATGCATGTAGGAATCGCACGTAGGACTTGCATGTAGGAGTTGCATGTAGAAGTTGCAAGTAGAACATGCATGGAGTTGCATATAGGACTTACATGTAGGAGTTGCATGTAGAAGTTGCATGTAGAAGTTGCAAGTAGAACATGCATGTAGGAATTGCATGTAGGACTTGCATGTAGGAGTTGCATGTAGAAGTTGCAAGTAGAACATGCATGTAGGAATTGCATGTAGGAGTTGCATGTAGGAGTTGCAAGTAGAACATGCATGTAGGAATTGCATGTAGGACTTGCATGTAGAACTCGCATGTTGAGGATTCCTAAGAGAGATTATTTTTAGCCTTATGCAAGTACAAGATGCTGCTCCTAATGCACCAACCAAACCTAGCCAAGAAAAGCTACAGTAGTGCCTAGATCTACACCCAAAATAGTGGCTAGACCTACAATGGTTGCACTAGTTAGCTTCTATAACTAAACAAAGAAGCCGAGATTCCCTTGATGCCGAATCTCTTGCCATGATCTCCTTGTGAACCAAGAGGTTCTATATCCCACACATCAAGTCTATTAGGACTTCTTTATGTGCTTTGTATTTTTTGTAGGACTTCTTGCAAGACTTATTTATGTGCTTTGGATGTTTTCTAGACAATGTATTAGGCTAAGAAGTAGGCAAGGGTCTCGTTATCTCTGTCTAATTTTCAATCATAACCTTAAATTCTTTGCACCTATCAAAGAATTTTGTGTTTTCTTTGATAAATTAGACCTAGTAGTATTTGCAATACACATCAATAAAAGTCAAGTAATATAATGCTCAAGAGATTAATGCTTTTAGTATGTGCATACTCAGTGCTTCTGCTAAAGCTTGTTTACCGAAGCAAATGATTTCCCAATGAGTTGGAACCATTTTGATTGGCTTTTAATAGTGCATTGATCTCCAAAGAAAAATCCTCTATAATTCTTCTCTTTCATCTGGCTAAGTAATAAGAGATGCTTATTGAGATTTGGAACATAGAGTACATCATCTATCAATGTCTTTCTAGCCTGAATAATTGTCCATGGGGACAATGCTCTTTCCTTAAATAGAGTTCGGTGTATTGTCTCACTAGTGTAGGTTACATTCTTTTTGTGCTCCAAGTATTTCATTTTTGCAACCAACATGCCATGTGGGATGATGCTCTACTGTCAATATACCATGGGTCTTGATTTTCTTCTTTTGCATTGTTGGCATGATAAGTACATTCGCATGAAGTACTTGATGGTTGATCTAATTCCTACATGCTTTTAATTTATATACATATTTTCCCAATTGGTTTGATCATAGGAATCATTTTGTTGATTTGCATAGTGACTGTGACTGTGACTTTGACTTTATCCATGATAATTTCCTCTTATTGATTTGCATAGTGACTATGACTTTGACTTTTCCATGATAAATTCCACTTCCTAAATATTTCTCTATTTTTTTCATTCTATCGTCCTTAATCAGATTGTTTCTTTCTACGATCGCTTTCATAATGTCCAAATTTATGATAGTAATTGTACTATATACTTGTCATATTTCTTGATGGATTTTCTCTACCTTGAAATTTTTGTCTATTTGAAGAATTACCCTAGGTTTGATAATTACCTCTTGAATGCCTTGAAATTTTTCTTTGTTTGAAGAGCTACTCCGGTATTGATAATTTATGAGAGTAATTTGCACTATATACTTGTCATAATCCTTGATAGATTTCCTTTGCCTTGATTTTTTCCTCTATTGAAGAATTACCCTGGTTTTGGTGACTACCTCTTGAATGCTAATGTTGATGGTTGGATTGATTTATGTTTTGTTGTTGATGATTGGATTGCTAATGCTAATGATGACCAGCACCCCTAAAAGATGATCTACCTCTTCCTTTACCTATGTTTGAGGCTGCAAAGGCTTCCCCACTGGTTTGTCGTTTCCTTGCTTGAACTGCATGGGTCCTTAATTCTTAACCCCAAAAAAATTGATTGTAGCTCTTCTAATGTTGGTACCTTCTTTTGAATGGCCATGCTTTAGACCACACTTCATAACCTTCTCCATGCCCATTGAGGATGCCTTGAACGTGTTGTTTTGGTTTCATTATTTCACCTATTGTCTGCTCCTACAAGTTTAGTTTTGATATCTTTAATCCTTGACACATATGCATCTAGTCTCATTGCTTCATTAGAATCTTTGATTGATTTTATTCCCTAGGGCACCAACTCCCTTTAGTAAGAATACCTATGAAATTTTTGAGTTTGAGATAAATTTAACAATATGTCACGAGTAAAAGTTAGTCAAATTAGCATGATTGTGTCTACACTAAAAGAGCTTCAAATATGTCTTACACCTTGAAATTTGGGTAACACATGAAAAAGCTACATGATTTTCAAAGGAGGAGTTGGGGTTTTATATTTTATTATACTTTTTCTTTTAACCCCCCTCATCCAAAAGAACCCCCCCTTGGGTCTCACATATTATGGAAAATATGTACAAATCTTAAAAGCTTTCATATTTTTGGAAGTATAAACCCTATGCTTTGTGGTAGGGAGGAGTAGATATTGTCATATTTTTTCCTTGCATATTTAAAACTTTTTTAGGAAATCCATACATATTATATATGGACCTTGTGCCTCCACACCCTAGTTTTTCGATGAGGGTAGTAACATCATACATATTGAGTTAGCGCCCTAGGTTTTATTCCTGAGCACCAAGATCCTTGATGTATTCTTTGATTCATACAAAGCTATGAACATGTTCTATTTTGATTTTGATGTTTTTATTTGTTTAGTTATCTAAGCATTACATCTTGTACATTTTGTCGATTCAGTGATATACATGTTTCTCCTTTTTGTACCAATTTGTTGTGCTTGTGTGGGTAGGATTAGTTATGCATTACTTGTTGGTTTTTATTTAGATTGCATCTACATATTCCCATGCATCTTAAAGATCAATGACGGTTTGTATTCTATATTACCATGTAGCATAGTTGTTGTATTCTATATTACCATGTAGCATAGTTGTTGTTGTTGACCTTTCGCAAAAGAGTTCAGGTTGGTGTTTCTTGATGTTGACAAGTTGTTGGATGAGAATATTCTTTGATTGAATCAAATTGTGCAAAGATATGCAAAATTCAACTATGATTTTGAAATCTATATTTCTTCACAAAACTTTGGATTTGTTGTGCTAAAGAGGCTAGGGAAGATTTCACTCAATTTTGACTTCAAATGACCAAGCTATGGTGACTTTTCCTATGGAGAGTTTCTATATTTAGTGCATGTTTTGGCCTTTGTAGTGATGTTCAAAGGTTGCCAAATGTCATGAAAAATGTTTGAATAAGTTAAGATTTTGATATGTGATACTTGGTTCTGGTTGGGTTTAATTCAAACCTATTTTGGATGAGATATGGCCTTTGAAAGTTAGGTGAAAATCAAATTTTTTGGCCTTTTAAGACTTTTCCATGGTGTGGTGAACTTTAATGGTTGAGCCTCTGCAAGTAGGTCTTTAGATCTTGAGACACCCAACCAAACTAGTGGTAACTATGTAGTGGGTCAATTTGTTTAGGTTACATCTAGTTTGCTTGGTGGGTGCAGAACACCCTAATCTTCTATGTCATCCATATATATATGTGTTTGAGTATTGTACATAATCGGGGTTAAGGCATCGTGGCCTTTAACCCCCACAACCTCCCACTTCAAGGACAATGTGCCTTTAAGGGAGAACAACCAATGGACATACTATCCAAAGCCCATCAATACACGACAATACTCAAACCGCTGGCTAGGTAGACTCTTTGTCATCATATCTACAGGGTTATCATCTGTATGAATCTTAACTGAAAGACCGGATACCGTGCTAGCTGAATAGCACTCATGGAATCACTATGCAATGTCGGTACACCTGTATGAATCCCCAAATCTCCCTCTAGCCGATCAAGCCATATAGCCTCCTTGCAACCCTTTTTTGTGGCTGCAACATACTCTGCCTCTGTGTGGTAGACAAATCAGTGCACTTTTGTGCGCAAGATATCCACGACACTGCACCACGTGCAAAGATGAACACATAACCATAAGTGGATCTCTTGCTATCCACATTCCTTGCATAGTCTGAATCTATGTACCCAAGTACATGCATCTCTTTTCTGCCAAAGTAGATGCACATCTCCTTGGTACCCTTCATGTATCTCATGATGCATATTGACTTTCTCCCAATGCCTCTTTCATGGATAAGCCATATACCAGCTAACAACTCCCACTGCAAATGCAATGTCTGGTCTAGTAGCTATCATAGCATACATAAGACTCTCAGCCGCTGATGTATAAGGGACCTTGGCCATCATGGCCCTCTCCTCATATGATTTGGGACTATCTTCCTAACTCAGTTTCACATATGGAGGCAATGGAGAACTTACTACCTTCCCCCCCTCCATATTGAAACACTGCAACACTTTTGTAACATTCTTTTTCTGTGAAAGCCAAAGGATTTTCCTACTCTGGTCACGCGTGATGTGCATAACAAGAATATGACCTACAGGTCCCAAATCCTTCATGTCAAAGACCTCACGAAACTTGGCCTTCAATGCATCGAGCTCATAAGTGTTCTTGCTAGCCAATAGCATATCATCCACATAAAGTGCCAAGAATGTCAGGCTATTATCCTGAGCCCTTTTAGTGTAGAGGCAGTGATCAATTTCACTCCTTCTGAAACCTTGGGACTGAATGAAAGCATCAAACTTCTGATACCATTGTCTAGGTGCTTGCTTAAGGCCATAAAGACTCTTTTTCAGCTTGCAAACCAAATGCTGTTTGCCCTTTTCTTCAAAGCCTTTCGACTGCACCATATAAATTTCCTCATTCAAATCCCCATGCAAGAAAGCTGTCTTGACATCCATCTACATAAGCTCCAAATTAAAAAAGTCAAATGCCGTACATAACCCAAACGACATAAGAGTTTCATTCCATTTTGGCTCATGTGCCCAGCCGGCAAAGCCACAAAGAAGTACTTGGCTGCTCAGTTATGGCAACAACATGATCAAACACCCCTGATACATGTAAGGGATACAATGTCCCACACTTGGCACCCCTTGCCAAAACCATAGATCCCTTCTGAATTTTCCAACTCTGAAAGGCAAAGGTGGTCTGAAAACTAGCATCATCTAGCTAACCCACTGAAATTAGACTCTTGGTCAACTTAGGCACATGTCTCACATTTTTCAAAACAAAAGCAGACCCATTTGCAAAAGAAAATTTTATGTCGCCTACTCCCACTACATCGCATGCATAGTTATTTCCATGATGCACACAATTTGTCTTTCCACTATCATAAGTGGAGAACCATTCCCTATGGGGAGTAACATGGAATGAAGTACCAAAATCCAAAGTCCAATCCTAGGTATATGCATCATCTGAAGTGGTAAGCAACTCTGTAGGTAGACTAGACATGAAGAGAATTTCATTGTCACTATTATCTGTGAAAATTGATCTTCACTTTTTCTTTGTCCTCCCTTGACTCTCTTCCTTCTTATTTGCACCCCAATTTGCATTATTTTTCTTATCCTTTTGCTCTCTTTTAAGCTTGTAGCAATCCTTTTTCATGTGGCGCTTCTTGCCACAATAGTAACACTCAATGTCAGTGGCGTGGATTTGCTATGAGATTTTCTTCTTTCTTGGGAATTCCCCCTAAACTGTGATCTTCCCCTTTGCACATTTAAGGCTGCATCCTGCATGTTGCCATCCATGGACTTCCATCTAACCTCCTCGGCCAACAAGCTAACCACAACATAATCAAACTTCAATACTCTACCAGGTGCAGAGTTAAAAACAGTTGTACAGAAGGTATCCCATGAGAATGGAAAAGAACACGAGAGGAATATTGCCTTAGTCTCCACATCAAAAATCAGCTTTTGAGCTTGAAGTTGTATGAAAATAATATTGAATTCATTCAATTGAGAAGCAATGGAGACCCCTTCCTTCATCTGCAGCTCAAATAACCTCCATGAGATAAACTTTATTAGAGGCAGTTTCCTTCTCATAAGTGGCACATAATTTATTTCACAAATCTTTCGTAGTCTGCTTATTTACTATTGTGAAATAAATTGACTCTGCAAGATGAAGTCTAACAGTAGACTTTGTGAATGCATCCAACTCATTCCAATCATCCTTAAACATATCTGCAGGCTTAGCTTCAGTCCCTACCAAGGGTTTAATCTGCTTCTTTTGAATAAGCACATCCCTTATCTGTTCTTTCCACAAAGAAAAAATTATCCCATCAAACTTTTTAATGCTGAAAAACTCCTTTTCAGACATGCAAGAGGATGCCATGATGCAAATAATGCAAAATCCCAAATGCTAGTATCTGCAAGAGAGAAATCATATCAAATACTAGGTGCTACCCAAATATGTCTACCTTAATGGAGGGTAGTGTCACAAAAACTCAAGGCTCAAAGCATTAAAATGCATCTGACTCATGTGTATATACTATGCATTCATATGAGCAAATCTCGCCCAAAAGAAAATGTCAACCTGCAATCACAAAACAATGGCAAACCCAATAAAAGCCAAATGCCTCAAGCATAAACACCGCCCATGGGCATAAGCATCAATATTGTCTCATCCAAGAGAGCATAGCACTATTAGTGCATCAACTGCAATGTGTCAAAGATGTCCCTAAGCATAAAATAGCATCTACGTGCTAAACGTCCATGAATAAAGCATCCCATAAGGCAATTTGGGCCCATCAATGTATCCAACAAGGATCACAATGCATCCAAATGGCTTGTAAAGCATCCACTGCAACCCAATGCAAACCATGAATGAGCACACAAGGCTAAGATTGCAACCAGAGTGATCTACATAAGGTATATCGAAAAACACGGCAACGACCGCATTGAAAATTGAAACTGATGTCTCAAAACATGGGCGTCATTGCATAATTGGACTCAGCAAGACAATCTGCAAATATCTCTCTTCTGTTGGAGCTCCAAAATCCCAACCGATGAATGGGAAACAAGGAGTCGACCCTTGCAGTTGACCTGTAATAAAAAAATCAAAGGTTTGAACCTTTGAATGGATTTTTTGACAGAGAAATAGAAGATTCGACTTTTCAGAGCGACGAAACTTCTCTAAATCTCCACAAAATTATGCAAGAGCTGACAGGTAGGGTTTTTTGGGCATTAGAAATGCAATCGACCAGATGGTTTTGGAAACCATGGTCCCAATCACCGGGTCCAACACACGGACCGAAAAACATTTTTTGCAAATAGATCTATTTGTAAACAACATTGGAGTGCGAATGATGAGCAATACAAAAGTTTTAGGATCTCCTAAGTCCACTGGAATTGCGAATGGTTGCTCCAAACTTGAGTTCCAACATGCTGGAAGAAAAACATTTAAGCAGAGACGGTGAGTCCAAAATCCAATGAAATGATCCCAAATTCAAGAGTGAAGGGGTTTTCAAACTCCCAAAGTGCAATGGACACCAAAAGCAAGCAATGGTTTCCTCTGCAAGTCATTCAAGTCTTTCAATCATCGAAAGGAACATGGGAATCAACAAAAATGTATTTTTTTCCAAAACCACTCCAAGAACATTACAGAGGTTTTTGCAAGGTCACTGCACACCAGGATGCAGTTTGAGTCACCCAACAAAGCTTCTCCTTCCTCCCACAGAGCTACAGCAACATACTTTGGGCTCCAAACACACACGAGCTCAGTTAGACCACCCGCGTTCTGATACCAATTGAGGGGATTCAATGGAAGAGGGTGAGAGAAGGAGAACCACACAAGGTTTGGTGGGTGCAGGACACCCTAATCTTCTATGTCATCCATATATATATGTGTTTGAGTATTGTACATAACCGAGGTTAAGGCACAGTAGCCTTTGACCCCCACAGAAAGGGCACCGTGCCAAGCACACAGCTCTACCCCAAGTCCTGGTGGAGGTGGGAAGACCACTATTGTTTCATCAAGAGGTGCCAAAATAGAAAAACTTAGTTTGAGTTTGATATGAGGTTTAGGGTAGGTATAAAAGATGTCAAGGTTCCATGGTGGAAACCCGCCATCTAATGAGTTCTTTCTTAAATCAAACACTTTGACAATGCTTGATGCAATTGAAAATCTATTTCTCATGCCACTCTTGGATCATTGAGTCTAAGCTTAGCTTCGATCTTCGTTGCATCTTTTCCATAATCTAATTTACCTACCCAATGAAACACCTATATGCAAGGTAATAAAAAAATGGAGATAGAGGTCCTTGCTATTCTTATAAAAGCCTCAAGATTCAAACCTTCTCAATCTCTTATCTCTTGATATACTCTCTCGCACCTCTCCTTCTCTCATAATCTCATAATGACCATTACCAATAACTTCAATAAATAATATCTCAAGCTCCAAGAAGTAGAACGAGGAGCTTATTGAGCCAAAATTGAGGAGACATATCGCTCTACAAGATGGATGGAAGAGACATGGGAGTGCTATACATGCAGTACCCAATTGGAAGGAAAGGCATATGAAAATGGAGTGCAAAAATTCTATGTAAGGCAACACCTACACAAACACAACACCTCCCACAATGAAAAGGAATATGAAAATGAATTGCAAACAATATATGGAAGGTAGCACATACATAAGCACAACACCTTTCACAATTAACTTCAAGCAATTATCAACAAGAGGATAGGACCCATTGGTGCTTGGGCTCTAATACCATGTGAAAGTGAAGAGAGAGGGAGAGAGTACACCATGAAAACCTACAATGTCAAACTCTATTGAACAAAGAAGGAATGCACACTTACATACAAATAGGAATAGGGTTAGGCTTCTCCTCGATTGCCCTAGATTTGGCCTAATATCAGCTTTATTCGATACCACTCTACCCTTGCATACATGCACATGTTGTTAAGATTGTCCTTCTCAACATTACACATGTTTGGAATGCAAATTTAACTCCAATCGTTCCTAGGCTAGCTATCCATGTATGATAGCAATGAGGCTATTGATGCCACTCTATATAGCCAAGCTATTGGCTCCTGATTTACCTTTGCAACATAAGAATTGGTATGATGTATGGGTGTTAGGACACTTTGCGACTATATGGTCCTTCCTCAAAAAAATGTGTATGCAAGCGTTTGTGACATTTGGTCTCACCACCTATGGTATAAGCATGCCGATGCACATTTGGCACTTATGCACATTGCATGGTAAAAAAAGAGAAAATGTGCATGCCCCACCATACAAATGATGTATGGCCGTTATTGAAAATTTGTGAATATATGGACTTACTAAAAAAAAGGAATTCACAAATTTTTGTGACCATCAAACACACACCTATGGTCTCAGCATGCCAATGTACAATGTTTTGGGACTTCTGCACCATGTATGCTCAAAAAGGAGAAAATATGCATGTCCCACCATACAAACAATATCTGAACCTTACAAAGTAAATGAATATGCATGCCCCACCATACAAAGGATCTATGCCCCACCATACAGACAATATATAAACCTTATGAAATTACTCAAATAAAGGTCTACGCAAAGTTTAGTTATCATTGCCACATAAACCTATGGTATAAGCATATCGATGCATAACGTTTTGGTAATTATGCACCATGCATGGTGGAGAATGAAAAATGTGCATGCTCTACCGTTACAAACGATTTAAAACCCCTATGAAAGCTTGTGAGTCTATGGAAATTAATATTAAAAAAGCTTTCTACAAAGTTTTGTGAGTATTGGACACACACACACCCAGGGTGTAACATACTGATGCACAACATTTTAGCACCTTATGCACCATGCATGGTTGAAGATGAAAAAATGTGCATGTCCCCTCACCATGCATGGTTGAAAATGAAAAAATGTGCATGTCCCATGATAGATAGCCTAAACTAGTATACCCAAATTGGTTAACGGTTTTTGGGTGTGTGCAAGTACCCTAGAATGAATGATCAAAACAACACAATCCATAAGTAGTAAGGCTCGAGGTTATAATAGAGTAATAGAGATTTGATCCATGATACATCTTGGGCGAAGACGAAATCCAAGGGTACCCAAGGAAGGTGGCCAGAAGCACCCTTGAAAAATCAATTTGGCCTTTGGCCGTGGAAAGCTCACTTACTATTTTTAGCCAATATCATAATATTTCACCACAATGCCATTTTCAACGAGTAGAAAGCACCATTAGGAAGCTCTTAAAGAATATCTTGTTCCAGATGATTAACAAAGATCAGCTTTTCGACATGCTATTTTTAGCCAACGACCAATAAATGAATTGATCAAGGAATTTCAGAGCAAATAAAGCAGCATTGGAGCTACCCATAGCTTGGGTGGTGCATCGGAGCTCAATTGCATCTTAGATTCCCTCTATTACTATTGTTAACAAATACAGTAGTGAATTCAATTTGGGCTTTTTTGAAATTGAGGCTACCATTTCAAAGAGCTAGAGAAAGCGAACATTTATTCCAAAGGAGCACTGGAAGGTGCAATTTTAAAAACACCATGAAGCACTAAACAAACCTTATAAAAAGAGGGCTTGGGAGCACAGAAACAATTTCACAAGTTTGGAACAAGTGGATGGTAGCTCCTCTCCTACAAAAGAATCCTCACTCTCTCATTCACAAATTCCCAGGCTGAAGACTGGTTCTCTTTCTGGGAGATACCTTTCCATCCTCTACCTTATTGCAACCTCTGTCTGAAAAGCGGCTCTAGGATGCACGTAGCCCAACGCTCTGCTGCTTCAACTGCCCCCTTTTCACCTCTTGTTCTCCTCCTGATCAGTCACCATTCATTCATGACCCTTCACTGCCTTTTTGATGATTCATCGCAAGGCCATTCCGCTCCTCTGAAACAACTGCCATAGCCTGCTGCCTTCATCCCTCCGACCGCTCCTGTGAACCCATTTCTCTACTGCTCCAAAGCTGTTTTCAGACTTATTTCTGCGCCCTGACAAGTCCCTGCAATAGAACTACTGTTGTCTCTGTTTTACCCAAGTGCAAGTTCCGAGGGTGTTGGTCACCTACAGTCATGTCGTTGCTTGTTGTAGCATAGGTGTTCACAAGTGTAGCATAGGTCCTCGGGTCGTGTTCTGGTGAGAGGTGTAAGCTAAAGCATGGAAAGAAGATCTCATGCGTGTGTGAGTGAGAAAGAGGGCTTGATTATAATGATTGATGGAGGCTCTCGCCTCCACGAGAGTTCAAGGGTTTAGAAGGGGATTTCAGGGTTAGAAATGGGAACAGGGTTGAGAGAGTTAACTAGGAGTTCCAAGGTTCAGAGGGGGTTGCAGGGTTTAGGAGGAGTCCAAGGTTGAGGAGTGGAGAGCTAGTCTCCTTCACGGATTCGAGGGGTAAGGGTTGAGGAGGAGGGAGGGAGGAGGAGGGAGGAGGGAGGAGGAGGAGGAAAAGGGAGAAAGGAGGAGGAAGGAGAACGAGATGGGAGGAGGAGGAGATGGAGGAGAAGGATGAGGGAGGAGGATGAGGAGGAGGGAGGAAGAGGGAGGAAGGAGGAGGAGGAGGGAGTTCAAGGGTAGAAAGTGCAAGAGTAAGGACATGCTAGAACACAATAGTGTAAGAGAGCATGGACGCAATGGAGATCAATCGCTTGAACACAATAGTGAGCTTGAACACTGAACCCCAAAGAGTGGGAGCTTAATTCCATTGAGAGATATTTATACATGTTGGTCTCTACACAATTCGTAAGTACCTCCGTGGTGGGACCTCTTTTGTAGGAGACCTTTTGGACAAGAGTCCCTCCACTTTTGGGAAGGACCTTTGGATCTCTACACAAAGTGGGGGAACCTTTTGGGTCTCTACACAAAGTGGAGGGACCTCCTAAAGTGTAGGCTTTTAGTCTTTCTCTCTCTAGATTTAGTCGTTCTCTCTCTAGATCCTGATTTTCAAGTATGATTGGATCTTTTCTAGAGAGGATTTTGGCTATCCTCATCCTTTAAGATTTATCATACTATCTTTCAGGCTCAAGATATTACAAGCGGAGCTTTGCCGCTACTCTACGCACACAATGCTCTCATAGTTGTTGTCCTAGGCTGCACTTATGGCCCTTGTTGCCATAGGATTAACAACTACTGCTGTCAGCATCTATGACGAGTCTCTGCTAAGCCAAAGCCCTTATATCGAGTGCATACCAGCCTCTACTGCAAGCTCAGTCCATAGCAGAAACCTCTCCAACAAATTCCTCCTCTGCCTAAAATACTCAGCATCCTTGCCACGATTGCAGGGATCAACTCACCTTGAAGCTGCTGCTGATTACAGAGAGCTACTCACCTCATAATTGCTGCCAATTGGAGCGATCAATTCACCTCGAAGATGCTCACTAAACCAGATGAAGAACTGCCAGTTGCACTATTCAATTGAGTTACCCTCATTCCCCTAGGCCCTAGTTGGGTAAGGGTGATCAGCAGATTGCTGTTCCAGGCCCTTGTGACACTCGACAATTTGCAATAAAATAGAATAGTGCATAACAAATTCCATTGTATTTTCTAAACTTTAAGTTTATCGGAGAATTAATTAACTTGACCACACCTGAATGGGCGTGGCTCACCCATTTGATCCCGTCAGATGTGGCAATTAAATACTGTAAAAGAATCAAGAATCAACCTACATCACCAGCACCAAGCGCTCTCAATAGTGCAGTGTCTCAAAACTCTGAAGAAACACATAACTTTTAAATACTCAATTCAAAAATCCATAGCAACTAGCTCCATCTCTAACCATGTTGAGAGCCTCATATAGAGCGTCCAAAATGGCCTCTTAAACCATCCATTGCTCACAACAGCACCTGGCTTATCCACTAGATTCCCACCAAAGGGTACGAAGTGAATGCTTTGCTGAATGCGTGCCATGGTTATTAAATCTTTCTGCTATTTAATGACAATTGATAATTGATGTTCGTAAGTCTGCCTTGCAGTCAACCAATCATTGCAAACATCTTGGTAGGTAAGCAATCCTAAATGAGCAGTCCACTCTGACATATCACTCACACAAGCTGAGGCCTTCTATAACAGGGCCAATCTGCCAATCATATTACAAACCCCTCAATAAACCAACCCAGTTTAAGCAAGCCTTCTTCCTGTGATAGGCACTTCAAAGTCTGCTAATCACCTCACAACACATCGGTAAACCAAACCTACCCAAGAAAGCCTAGTTAAGCAGTCCAGTGTACGTAGCACTCACTTGAAACTGCTGCCTTCCTGTAACAGGCATCCAATAAAAGGCACATAAAAAAGCTGACCCACAAAGAGAAGCAAACCTTTGAAGTATGCTAGAAAGGCTAAACAGCAACCATCCATGACAAGCAGAATTTATGATAGTCACTGTGACAAGCCCAAGGCAAAAGGCACATAAAAAAGCTGACCCACAAAGAGAAGCAAGCCTTTGAAATATGCTAGAAAGGCTAAACAGCAACCATCCATCATAATGCCATCCATGACAAGTAGAAACTATGATGGTCACCGTGACAAGCCCAAGGCACACATAAGAAACATGGGAAAAGGTGGGAGGGACATCAATTCTATGTCCAAGTTGGACCCTTCTACTCAAATGGATGGCCAAGGAAGAAACTAGGCATTTGATTCATCCTCCTATGCCTAGAATGCCTCCCTCTTATTTCGTTGCAGGCCATCTTGTATCAGTATAAGACCAAAATACTAGATCACAGTTGTTGCACTAATGTTGCCAACACACATAAAATTGGGTCCAGGTTTTCATTGTATGTAGGAGAAATCGCTACATTCTTGTCAAATATTTTAGTCATGCGTTCAGGCCTTCCTTGGATTCTCCCCAAGATTCATGGCTAGGGTCTTGGTGGATGCAAAAATCTTACATCACATTGGAAAACATATTTGCGCTAAGTCACAATTTCAGTTGGTTTGGGTCAGTCCTCTAAAGCCATAACTCTGAGCTGAACCCTTTGGCAGAGAGTGCCTCCTGATTAATGCAGCGTCTGTGTTTCCAAGTGGCTGTTTCACCTGATCAGCTGGAGCAACAAGAGGCTCGTGCATAGTCGAGCGTACAGACATACATTTTTAATGCTAAATTCAAATATAAACAAAGAGAAACCTATTTATCAAGTCAAGCATTAAAGCCCCAATGGCACCAAGCTCTCCTAAATCCTAAACAAGTCCTCAAAGCATTCCTTCATACCCCCACAGCTCTTCAGCGTTGTATGCAGTGGAGCTTAATTACAATACAAGATACCCACCACAATCGAAGAAAAATATCTTTTCAAGCTTCATGTAACTCTTAATTTACAATGGCTGCAATAGTACACACCCCAACGTGCTTACTGCCACCAATGATGGTTGAAGAAAATGGGTGGTTGTTTGCACATCTATTTGCAAAGCTCTGTAAAATATGGAAAACCATCTTTGCTTACAATGTTACAGTATCATATGGCATAGAATTGTCAAGTATGACCTAATTCATATTGGATACATGGCCAACAGGTCCTGAAGGGGAGGAAGACTCGCTCACAAACATACTGATTACGTCACTGGAAATGGCAGTTACACTTGAGACCGCTGCAATTACAACCATGAACCACGATAGCCATCTCTCCTTCCTTGTTGCGATTTCATGAACATCTCTGCAGCGGCAAGTCAAGTTTGAAAGTTAGCCAAGCATGCACTCTCTAGATAGAGAGAACACCTGAAGCTGTTTGATCCCAATGATTGAGTCCGTTCGAAGGTCATGCAGAAAACTGCTTGAAAAGAGTTGTATCATAACTAAATTGACCAATGCAATCATTGATACAGCAAAGTAAAAAGACTGCTGATTGCACTCGGTAGAAAGCAGAGTTTACCTTAGACAAACAATTCCAGGAAAGATGAAACCAAGGCAGACAGCTGCAGTCGCCCCTGTGAATTGAAATGCAACCCAGATGTTTGGGACTAGATATGCTCCCAAGAAGATTAGGGACATGATACAACCAGTTGTTCCAAAGAATCGCCAGTTGTCTGTGGAGAGGGGTGGAGAGGCTGGGAAGAGAAGCCCATCTAAATTGAGGCGAAGTGTAAAATGAAGCAATGGGAAGACCAGCAAAAGATGAAGGGCATATCCCACACGAACAATATCACACAACACGTCACTGTATGGCACTCCCAAGTTTGTATCAAAATTGGACAACACATCCTCCATTGTCGACTCTCCAAATAGAATGTAGCCAAACAGGCTCATTGCAATGTAGATGGAGGTACATAAAGCAAGAGATGTTCGAACAACACCCTGTGCATCTGATGACTTCTCGAGCTCATTGAGAACCGGATGGACTACAGAGTAAAGCATACAAGTTAATAGGAGACCTTAATTTGAACTACCATGAAAGTGAACATGCTCATAGCACAAAGAACACTGATAACGTTGCAGGCTCACTGAGAAACATGATCACAGAAAAGAAATGAGTTAGTCGTGTACATCTTACAGTAATTCAATAAGCTGTATCTTTACAAGGTTGAGACTTACCAGACTGATGGCAAATGTATGCAGTCACAACAACAGGCACCACGGCGAAAAGCTCCAGTATAGACTCTTCACTATCAATTTTTGGAAACATTCTTGGCATACCGACATGTCCAACTGCAATCTTTGCAATTGTGATGACAGCCATGACAATAACGAACATCACAGCTAATGCCACTGATAATGCTGATGAGAGACGCAATGAGTCTGAAATAAGAGGAAGGACGATGTTAAAATGATTAAACCAGTGTACTAAAGAAAATTGTGTTTCAGCTTGCCCTGACATGAAAACCTGGTGTGGCAACGGTTGAGAATATAGTAACTTGTAACCAGGGCTTGCTAGTGAATGCATTCAAATGGACTTTCACTGGGATAGTGGAAAACATATACCTAGATGAATCCAGGAACATTCCCAAACTCATCCTCTAAAAACACAACATAGTGCAGTTTCAATCTCATGATAGTCACTCACAAGGTTGAAAACCATAAACTCCATCATGCATAGCAGGGACTAGCTACTATGACATCCCCACTGACGTCATCAGCGCCCAACAGTGGGTGTAGACCATAGTATAAAAATATGCTCACACACATACAAATCCACACACCCACACATACTTGAGCATCCATTTATACAAAGTCTTCATACTGAGTTTCTGTCGGCACTCCGGAGGTGAAGGGCAGACTGAGCCATGACGAAGGCTAGCACTAAAGCAGAAGGCTAATCAAAAGGTAGTCCAAAATCTCTTCATTCAAGCTACAGCTGCTTGTGAAGTCTGAACATTTTCATTTTAGTCTCTCCCCAATGAGCATCTAAATCTAAATCTAAATCTAAATCTAGCACATAACAAACTAGCACATAGAGTTATAGTATCTTTAACAAACATAACAAACTTGCACATAGAGTTATAGTATCTTTAAACTTTCTGAGAAGATTAAGAAACATGAATCTGAGATCTCTATCTCTCTCAGCTTTGACCTTTGACCATGCTCTCTAACACATCAAGGAAAAAGATTACCGCAAACATGAGACGTTCCACAGAGAGCTAGCTTGTCACATGATTCTTACCATGACATGAGTCCAGGCAACACAAAATCTGTATTTCTACATGATGCACGCCAGGACTCTGCAGAATAGTTTCTTGAACAGGGAAGGAAGAAGGGTAAATTGGTAAGTCTACAGATAGATAGGTCAATTGAAGCTGCATCTTGAAGGAAAGTGCACAACCAAGTTGAGTGCAATATGAGGTGCAAAAGAGTGGAATGAAATGAAATGCTCTACTTGAGCATAGTTTGAGCTAATTACAATTAAACTGGTGCTATCATACTGCCTAGAAAGATGCCTAGAAAGCAGGCAATAGTCTGACAAAAAACATGGTACTGCAAATATTCTAATTTCAAGGCATGGTATTGCCAAAAAAACAATTGGCAAAACCCACTTATGTACAAAGCTAATGGGCCTTCAAAAACCTTTGAACTTAAGTATTACAATGATGATCCAAAAAACAAGATAATTATAATTCCAAGGGACTGCAAAATTTCATTGCACGCTTCTCAATCCCTCTAAATATGCGGAATTGGACGCATGAAATGGAATTCTGAAGCCCATGATCACTATCTTCATACAAAGGGGAGAAAAATAGAGTGACATTTCAAAACATCACGAGAGAAGCAGACCATCAGTGCCGTAGATAACGGTATTAACGCATCCGATGCATTTTTCATATCGTTTGAGAAACTGAGTATATCGAGAATATGAAAAAACTTACCAACATGCTTGAATGACACCAAGGGGACCAGAATGAAGACGGTCGTAAAGAGCATGACAGAAACTCTACTATTCCACCAGGCTGACCCCCCCGCCCATTCCTCCAAAACACCTGAGTGATGAACACCAGAGGACGTGGAGCCCGACAACACGTCACCTGCAGAATTTAATGTCTCAGTGTGGGCGATTGTAAATAAACAAAAGTTTGCTTTGTCTGCCAAGTCTATGCCTATCTTTGACATTCAATCAGGTCCTTCTAACATAAAATGGATAATTCAATCATGTACCACAACGATAAAGGCGTAGGTTACAGTGGAATCCTGTGCAGAAGTGGCTGCTATTAAGTCATAGAAATACAAACGCGTAAAAAGGCATGCTCCGCCAACCACACAACTTCCGCAGAAAGACTACAACTTAGGTACTGTCAATCTATTGACAGCCGTCAGGTGGTTCCTTCTGATCGCTGCTAGCTTGAGGTAGGGGATTGAAGTTTCCGGGCTGCGTCTTTGGAAAGACTTGCACCAGTTGCCGCGGTGACGAGAAAGGACGGTTAGTTCTAAATTAAGGCTCCGAATTGACCCTTAGCAAACTACTGTACCTGTGATGATGAGGTATACGATCAGTATCCCGAAGTTATTTATCAGCACACACGATTGCAGGAGGATCCGTCCTACGCGCCCAAAGGAGTCGGCCATGAGTCCTCCATAGGAGATGACTTTGCCAGCATTGGAGAATTTAAGCATCATCTCGACGCCAGCGTCCGCGAGCAACCCAACAAACACGATCATCAAGAGGCCAGGAACCAATCCCAGGGTCTTGACGGCCGAAGGAAGGCCCATAATTCCGGCACCAACGACGCTGGTAGTCAAATTGAAAACAGCGCTACTGAAAGAAGCGCCGGTGAATCCGTCATGAACGTGATCGAGGTGGGCTTTGGTGGGAAGGAGGGGAGATTTCTCAGAGGGGGGGGAGGAAGCTTTGAGGCGGGGTTGGAGAGTGGGAGGTTGGATACCTGGAGCCATGGAGAGAATGCACAGAAAGAGAGACAGAGAGAGAGACAGAGAGAGACAAGAACAAGAAGAAGAATGCAAATGGAGAAGAAGAGTATAGAAATGTTTAATGGAGAAGAAGAGAATGCAAAATGTTCGTCAATTGTAAGTATCTTTCCCAGATTCGCAACGCTTTTTATAGCGACGTATTTTGCACACGTGCTTCTTAGTGCTGACTTGGAGATAGATCATAGATCATACACAGTGTCTCCTACAGATTCCAATCTCTTGCCAGCACCTCCCTTGTGTCTTCCTTGGCACCCTCGAGGCCCCCTCTGGTTGGCTCGCACGGCGGAACAAACCATGTCCCCCCCCACATGTCGGACTTGCACCGTCTGCAACAACCGATTGGAGAAGGGGAGATAAGTGGAGGCGCGAGTCTGCAATCACTGTCGAAGAGAGTGGAGGCACTATCAATGGAAGGGCTATCAGTCCACATTCGATTGTTGGGCTAGAATGCCCAAAATCCCCTACTCTCATCATTTTTCCTTCACGAGTATTGGATTAGTGGCGCTATTCCAACCCTCCTAGCTAGCACGGGGATCCCCCTCTAAGAATGCTGGCTATCGAAAGTTGGTCAGACATTATCGAAGTTACGTGCACATCATCTTCTAGTAATTTCCCATTTACAAAGAGATAGAGCAGCTCCTCAGAATGCGAGTATGGTGTCATGTGGCAGCTTCTCCCTCGTTCTCGGTCACAGATTATAATCTGCTAAGAATGCTGCCTATTAGATGCTATCAAAATTAGGGGCACATGGGTGGCTAGACCATGTGGGAGTCATACACACGTCATCCTCCTGCAATTCTCCATTTATGAAGAGATGGACCTGCCCATCATTATGCGAGCATGGTGTCACGTGGCAGCTTTTCACTCGTTATCGGTTGCCCTTACCTGACTGTGCACTCTGATACATAGGGTTAGGCACGGGAAAGTCTTCTGTTTTCCTTAATTTATGATTTATCTTGCCACATCAGTTGCAGGCCACCAGAAGGGCATATAGTGTCTTTATTTTGATTGGTTGGGAAAAACGTTTTTCACTAGCATTGGTTCAAACTTCACTCGCCTTCTTGCCATGTAGGTTGTCTGTAGTTGCCCCATGTCATACTTATTGCCTCTTCACTTGATTCCCCCTCACTCCGTGAGCCCTTCATTGCTTTTGATTTCCTCTCCCCTATAGTGTTGTTTGCCTTCCATGTGTTAAAAAGCACCACCCACTTACTCCTTGATCTCCACTACCACTAGTATGATTTTTTAAGTAGTGTGCAAGGTGATGCTCAAGCACGAGTGGGACATGTGCACTTTTACCTTTTACATATATCATGACAAAAATTCTCTTTAAAAAGACCCTCAAGTGACAAACAAAGATGTCCTACTCATGCTAATTGAGGTAGTTGGAAACTCATTGGCAATGCTAAGCAAAATAATGACAAAGAGTATTGGAATGTGGCCCAAGGACAATGGTCGAATGCACCCTAAGTACAACAACCTCATGCTAAAACCCTTGGTGCACATCCTTTATCATACCTTACATAGTTACTCATCCATCGGCATCTTTGTGCGATCCGATACAAAATCTTGTGGCTATAATCCATCATTTCAAGGTCACCTCAAGATTCAAAAAGTTGGTACAGTGTCTTGACCTTTAGTGGCTACCTTACGATTTGCAAAATCGGGTGGAGGATAAACTTTGTTAATGCAATAGTTAGTGCACTATTCAAAGTATATAGCAAATAATACACAACTAGCACCTCAATGTAGAACAAATATTAATAGATCGATCATCTACATTAAAGAGTAAAGTGATGGTCTCCTTATTTGACTTTACCACAAAAGCAATTGCACAAAGTTGGTCCTCTTATACAAGCATGTCCACTAAAAGGGCGTCATGAGTTTTGAAACTCTATACAAATACCTTGTCTTAAATGAAATTATATCCAAATTAATTTTAAAGGCCTCTAAATCATACAACCCGTCTAACGTTAAAGCAAGCATGATTGACATATTTTATGATAAAAGAAGCGAGAAAGAGGCGTGTCCTATGTTGCTTCACCAATACAAAGGAGACAAGCCAAAAGCACTAATTCACACAACATAACATCAAATAGCCATACAAATTTTCCTTCTTTTTTTAAAAAAATGCCATATAATTGAACAAAGGAGAATTCCTTTACCACAACAAGTATCAAAATGCTATATTTTCATAGAGTATTAATTCCTATTCAAGGGAATGCCATGTCCATGAGGTATGTTTTTAATTATAACTGTCTCTCTCTCTCTCTCTCTCTCTCTCTCTCTCTCTCTCTCTCTCACGCGCGCACACACACACACACACACAATAGATTTTGTATTGCTAGAACCTACTGTATTGTATCATAATTTTAATATAGAAGTACATTTTACCTTAGTTAATCTTACCAACATGATGGTAAGGTTGCAATAATGGCGTAATGGGGGTTATTAATTAACATTATTGAATTGACCACCCTAGAGTTTTAGTTATAAGAGAGGAGTCATTGAAATCCAATTTTGTAGCCCTCTAGTGGCATCGTTTCCTTTTTTCCTTCGAAAGGACCTTTTTTGGTTTTTAAACTCCTCCTTTGTCTCTTTTGGCTTGAGAGCTCACTCTCAAGAATTTCTTGTCTACTTCGATTTGCTTCGTTGAGGAGAGAAGAGATACTAATAGCTTCCTATTTCTCTCTCTCTCCCCCCTCCCTCCCTCTCTACCTCCCTCCCTCCCTCTCTCTCTCTCTCTCTCTCTCTCTCTCTCTCTCTCTCTCTCAATTATGCCACCTCGAATACTGGCATATAAAGTGATGCTATTCATTGCCTTGAGTGGTGTTTATGGGTTCGGGTACATGCCATTTTACTTTTCCATGTCTATGTTTTTGTGTCATGCTATGACATTCTAATCTTTTGGCTGTGCCGGTTTTTTGTGCTTGGGCTTGTCTTTTTTGCCTAGCAAAATGGGGGATAGTAGTCCTTGTTGTTTAGTGTTTTGGTTGTCATCACTAGCGTTATGTGGCTTCATGCTTTTGTTGCCCTTGCTACCTTTGTGTGCTTTGGCTGCCTACGTGCTTTGAGTTTTTGGTCATTCATACTTGTGCTTGTCATGGGGACTAGTCTATTTAGAGTTTGCTTACATTGGGTCCGAGGGGGTGTGATTTGGGTTTGAGTGGGTGTTTTGGTTATGTGTTCTATATGAGCTCAAATTGTTTGCTATTTAGATTGCTTATTGCTATTATTTTTAATATAGTAACTTATAAATACATATATTTATAAATCTAAATTTGATTTATTTTTATCAAATGTGACTTATCTAATGTGTAAAGTCAAGGTGATATTATTTTTAGTATGAAAAGTATTGAAATAATACTATATTATTGTTTTAACTTGTTTAATGTATTGAATTAGGACTTTAATTATTTATTATCATTATTTCAACTTTTTTATTTTATTAAAATCAAGCCTTATTTTATATGAGAGCTTGTAAATGTATATCTTTGTAAATGTAAATTTGATTTGTTTTATCAAATGTGACTTATTTAATGTGTAAATTCACTCTATATTACTTCCAATAAATAACTAGTAAATTTGATGGTGAGGTACCATGACTATCCTGAAGGCATTTATTAGCACACACAATTGCAAGGGGATCTGCCCTATGCGCCCAAACGAGTCAGCCATGGTCCTCCATAGGAGATGACTCTGCCAATATAGGAGAATTTAAGCATCATCTCTACACCAGCATTTGTGAGCAACCTAACAAACACTAGCATCAAGAGTCTAGGAACCAATCCTAGGGCCTTGATGGTCGATGATGGCAGACACATAATTCTGGAACCAAGATGCTATTAGTCAAGTTGAAAACAAAGCTATTGAAAAAAGCTCCGATGAATCTGTCATGACCTACATCATCATTGACTTTGGTAGGCAGGAGGGGAGATTTCTCAAAGGGAAGGGGGGAAGCTTTGAGGTGTGATCGAAGAGTTGGGAGGTTGGATACCTGAAGCCATCAAGAACTACAAGGAGGCAATGGGGATTGCAAAGAGATACAAGGAGAAGAAGAATGAAAATGTTGGCCAATTTTAAGTATCTCTCCCAGATTCGAATTCTCCTTTTATATCATGAGCCTTGGCTGACAAGTTCAAACTTCAAAGTTCTAGTCCTAGTGTATTTTGCACTGGCTAAAGAGTAAAGTGATGGTCTCCTTATTTGACTTTATGACAAAAGCAATTGCACATATTTGGTCCTTTTATATAAGCTTGTCCACTAGAAGGGCAAGTCATGAGTTTTAAAACTATATACACATACCTTGTCTAAAATGAAAGTATATCAAAATCAATTTTAAAGGCTTTTGAATCATGAACCCTTCTAACCTTAAAGCAAGCGTGATTGGATATTTTGTGATAAAAGAAGTGAGAAAGGGGCATGTCCTATCATTGCTTCACCAATACAAAGGAGACAAGCCAAAAACACTAATTCACACAACATAACATCAAATCGCCATACAATTGAACAAAGGAGAATTCCTTTATTTCAACGACAAGTATCAAATGCTATTTTTTTCAGACAGTATTAATTCCTATTCAAGGGAATTCCACATCCATGAGGTAAGTTTTTAATGTTGAGCATGCCAAGCTCTCTCAAGTAAGATCAAGTCAAATTTCGAAACAATAATGCACCTCAATCTTCAAATCATTGTCATTCATGATATTGACATCTCTTGATGTCATAGAACTATTTCTCCAAATTGATCTCTTGATCTCTTGATATTAGAGAACTATTTCTCCATCTTTCTCTTGTATTCCACCATGTACAAGATTGTCATTGTAAAACTCTCTCTCTCTCTCTCTCTCTCTCTCTCTCTCTCTCTCTCTTTCCCCTCTGAAAACCATGCCGCCCCTAACACTAGCAAATAAAGTGATGCTCTTCATTGCCTTGTGTGGAGTTTATGCTTTCAGATACGTGCCTTTGTTTTTTTAATGTCTATGTTTTTGTGTGATGCTATACCATTTTAATCTTTTAGCTATGTTGATTTTTGTGCTTGGGCTCATCTTTTGTGCCTAGTAATAAATGGGATAGTAGTCATTGTTGTTTATTATTTTGTTTCTCATCACTAGTGTTATGTCGCTTCATGCTTTTATTACCCTCGCTACTTTGTATTCTTTGGTTGCCTAGTTGTTTTTCATTTTTATTCATTCATACTTGTGCTTGTCGTAGGTACTAGTCTATTTTGATTTTACTTACATTGGGTTTAAGGGGGCATGAGTTGGGTTTGAGTGGGTGTTTTGGCCTGCATGCCTATGTGTTGTGTTGCACACTATATTGTGTGCTTATGTGTTGGGTACCTATTTGAAGTTTGTGTTGCTGGCCTGAATTTGAATGTTGTGCATGCACGCAATGCATGCATGTGTGTGTGTGTGTGTGTGTGTGTGTGTAGACAATTCAGTATCCCATCATATCAATGAACCATACATTGATTTCAAAGTAGTATCACCAATAATAATTTATTTATAAAAAAATAATGTTTCAATTATTTATTTGATGAAAAAATAACACATAGAGTAACATATGTATAGTCATGTTGTAGCTACAGTATTTGTGTCCTTGATGTCAATTATTCGAGGAGGAAGGAACTATACCTGCCAACCAACCAGACAATAACGAAAGTTAGAGCTTTATTGGTTATTGAATGGGTGGCAGGTATCCAAGCATTCTTCCCTCGCTTGTCATTGTTGTCACGAATAATATACATTAAACATGCACGAACCAAGGCTAGTACATGTCATATACTAGGAGCCAGTTAGAAAAAGGTATAAAAGAAAGGGTTAGAACATATTAGGTGCAAGAAAAATACAAGTGAAATTATATGGAGAAATAAATACATTTCCTAGCCCTCCATAAAGGAGGCATGATACAAGTAAGAGAAAAACAGCCTACCATATAGGAGGCACAGTAAAATAAAGGTTAGTGAAATAATTTCCTAGCCTACCATAAAGCAGGCATTACAGATAATGCAATTGCTAAGCCTTCCATAGAAGAGGCACAATAAATGTTAGAAACAATTTAGAGAAACTAATTTATATTTCTTTCATTAAGGAAGCACAATAAATTTTTTAAAGTTACAATAATCAAAGTTTGAATTTCATTACATGGGTGCCCATTGCACAAGCATTGCCACATGCTTGTTATTGATGTGACAACAAAACCGTAGATCATTGTCAAAAAATTCCATAGAGAAGAGCATATCAATGACCAACCATCATTATTTTAAAAGTTTCTTGGCCTTTCTAGGGAGGTAAGGTCTGGTCCTAATAGTATCTCCAATTTGTCAGATTCTTTTTGGGCATTCTCCATCTTTTGGTTGATGAGGGATATTTTGACAGGGTCCAGGTTAGCTGACATTCTAGTGGTATTTTTATGTAGGGATGTACGGTCCCAACGTTGTCTGTCAATCATCATAGAAATCAAAGGTTATAAGGATAATTTTTAATTAAAAAGAATTTACCTTAAATCAAACAAAAGGAACATAGACACCTTTTTTGAATAAGATCTCCACGTAGGATATAATGACCATTATTACAAGGAGGGCATACAATGATTTAAAAATGGCCTAAGAAGCAAACTATCATTAATATATATAATGATACACAAGAAATCACAGGGAAGACAAAAGGGGCTCTAACTAGATAGTAATAGGAGGGGTGTATCACGTATATAGTTAGTTATTCATGTAGGGTTACCTAATAACGCAAAAAGTTAGTATAGGGTTAGTGTGTATAGTTAGTATAAAGGTAAGTATAGAAAGGGTATGGTTAGTATAGGGTTAGTGTGTATAGTTAGTATAAAGGTAAGTATAAAAAGGTTAGTATGGGGTTAGTGTGTATAGTTAGTATAAAGGTAAGTATAGAAAGGGTATGGATAGTAAGAAATACAAGCAAAAAATATGCCATAATCGGGACTCTAGTGGTGAGAAGAGTCGTTGTGATAAAAACATGCCATAGTGAGAAGAGTTGTCGTGATAAAGCATCATGGTAGCTAAGCTCAGGAGGCTAATCCAATGGAGAACTTAAGCGAAACGAGTTAACGATAATGATGGAATTCCACGCAATGTGACATGAATAGCTTGAGGTGAGCCTACGTACATCGACAATACCCCTGTAAACAATAACGAAATGTAGAAGGCAAGGAATGGTAATGAAACTCCTGAACAAATGTTCTTTACATTCGCAGATGTTGTTCATGCAAGAATTAGTAGTGAAGACGCTAGAATTTGGTTCAAGGAGGAGCTCGTTGAAGGATGAGTCACATGAAGTGCCTGTGAGATATGTGAGGGAAAAAGAGCCAGACTGAACCCTTTTGAAGAATTACCAGTTCATTCACAAGATCAGTCACATAAGGAGCTGCCTGGAGTCATATGAAAAATCAATTGCATGAGCTAGAGTCACAAATGGAACTAAGTGCAAAAAATAGAGCGATGTTCAATCATGAACCAAGGAAAGTCCAAAAGTGCTTGGCAATGGAATATCATTTGCCAACTTGATCAAATATGTGCAGAGCGATTTGTAGTTGGTAACATAGCAAGACTTTGTCCATTTTCCTACAGCATGGTAACATTCAAGCATATGGAAAACACATAGGGTGTCGCTTTGTTTTTTATGTGTTTGTGATGTGTGTGCCATTTATGTGTATGGGAATTGTGTTATCGTGTGTGTCTATTTTGTGGCTTTGTGGGCACTTTGTTTATGGTTGTGTGGCTATATGTTGTATTAGTTTTCAATATGTAGCATACTTTCGAATGGTGGTTGGTTGTTTTGTACTATTCATTTTGTTCATTATTGTGGAATCATTATGTGTGTTGTCATTGCTATGGGTGTTTTGTGTGAGATGATAAGTGTAACATTGTTGTTGTTAAGGTCTACTATTGGTGAGTGCACAATTGTGTGCTTTTGAGGTTGTTAGGGTATGTTGTTGGTGGTGAGTGCACAATTGTGTGCTTTTGAGGTTGTTGTAGGTTGTGGGATGTGTATTTGTTTTGACACGGATCATCAGTGCATGAGTCTGCAAGTTTGTGTCATCATAAAGCTAATTTATGTTTGGTTTGCATCATAGGTCCATCAATATGTCTAGGTTTTATATCAATTGCTTCCCCTATGTGATTTTTGGTTGTTGCCTACAAGTGGTTGCATTGATGGGTTTTTCCTATTAGTTGTCTATGGATGTCACTTTTTGGCATCATGTGTTTATGTTGTTTGCTATTCATATTGTGTGTGTTGTCTATGGCTTTGCCAATGCTTGTGTGTGTCAAGTTTTTCAAGTTAATCACAAATTTATTTCTTTGTGTACATTTTGGGTTGCATTTATTCCTATGGTGTTTGTGTCGTGTGGTGTAGTACCTTGTGTCTATCTTGGTCCCGTGGTGCTTGCTATTTTCTTATTCATGTGGGTTTATATTTTGTGTCTTTTGTTATGGGTTTTCTTTATTTGCACTTGGTTGTTTGTCATGTGCATTTGTTCCATTGTGATTTGCTTCCTTTTTGTTGTTTGCTATTCATATTGTGTGTGTTGTTTGTAGTTTTGCCAATGCTTGTGTTGTGTGTGCACTTTGTATTGTGTGTGGGTGGGTAAGTAGTTCCATCGCTTCATTATTGCTTTGCCCCCTTGCCATGCCTTCTACTTATTTTACAAAAATTCTATATAATTTATTGTCTCTGAGTTTTTATTTGTTTAGCTTTCATTCATGCTTGTATTTAAAAAATACATTACAAGATTTATTATAGGCTTGTTATCAACCATATTTTAATACTTTTTCATTTTCAAATAATGCTTCCTTTTCATAGCTTTGTCATTGATCTTATTGCAGTTTTAATTCAAGTAATAAAGTTATTCCATTTGTCTGTAATTCTTTGCATTCCAAGTTTACATAACAAAAGATACCCATCAAATAGTAGGGTTTAAACTATCGAATATAGTTGATTTGATGAGGATCACTTGTAGAAGGTCTCAATCAGAGTGCAATGATGCCTACATTATGTCGATGGATAGGACTCTCAAGATACATACTTTTGATAGCATTTCTTCTGTATTGTGGAGTATAAACTAGCTAACCACATAATAATGGCTTCACTAAGCATATTTTTGGATCACTTGTAGAAAGTAAAATTATAAAATCAGAGTGCAATGATGCCTACATTATGTCGATGGATAGGACTCTCAAGATACATACTCTTGATAGCATTTCTACTATATTGTGAAGTATAAACTAGCTAACCACATAATAATGGCTTCACTAGGCATATTTTGTACTAAAAAAGGAGGTAACAAAGAGCTCACAAAGTGGAAGCATACCATGCAAGATTATGGTGGTAATCTAGAGAAATTATCTCATTGCAAGAGGTACTATGATGGAAAGAGAGGGAAATTTGTATAGGTATGAATCTCCTCTAGATTAATTATTAATACTCATTCTTGCTTTATTAAATAATGCATGCAGATTGTATGTTGCAATTTTTGAGTTGTAGTGTCAAGAAAAAGCACCCTGCAAAAGCCTCATCCAAGCTATGTATCATCCGCAATGTGCAACAAGCCCTGTTACTGCCTAGTTTTGTTACCGAATGACAAGGATGGCCATTATGAAGGCAACAGATCTTGTGGGTCAAGAAAGCGAAAGCCAGCAACTTTTGTAGGTACACACAGAACGTCTTGCCAGTAGTGCATGTACTTGTGTAAGAAAAAATATTTTTATAGCAAGGGTGTTTCTATTCAGAGAGATTGTATTCTCACGAAAGAAAGAAGAAATAAAATGAAATGCACGAGAACAGAGGAACGAAAAGGAAGCGTCAGAGTTAGTATGTGTGCAAGATAGGAATTGAGAAGGTAAGACGTCTCCAACTACTGCTGTCAGCAAGAGCTTAGACAAAAGTAAGGCAGGGGCGTAGCAGGAACAACAGGTAATACCATAGCAAAGAAGAGGAAACCGAAGAACCTTCATGTCTGAGTAAGCACCGCCCAAACAAGGTATTCAACGATAAGCGAATTCGTTGGTTTACGAAAAACGCAACAACAGACTATTAAAAAACATTGCATGCATATACCTTTGGCCGCATCGCTCGAGTTCACAGGGTTCTCCATGCATTCTGCAACAGGACGTTTCGCAGGCACGGGAGTGGCAAGAGACTCGATTGCCTCAGGGCAAACTTTAGCGAGACCTACAATCACAGTACAAGCAAGATTTATCTCAACGAAGAGTGAAGTAATGAAGGACGAGAAGTAATGAAAGACAATCTCGCAAAGGGAACGAAGACAATTGCAAGTCATAGTTGCAGACCTTTGACAAAAGCAGCGCTGTCTATATCCATGTATTTTGTAGACCCTTCCATTGCACGAAATGTCAATACAAAAAAACAGAGCACAACAGTACGTATCGATTGAATCCATCCTACCGGTTTATAAAGAACGGAGAAGCTGTTCGACCCACAACAAGAAATCCACGATAGGTACGCCCACATAATTGTTTGCATGTTTGTTGAGAATTCACTCCAGCAACAGGAAACGGCGCCGAACGCAATCCATGGTGCGAAAAAAGATGAAATGCCGCCGAACAACATGCTTCCATTCAAGCAAGTAGAATATGGGAGATCCTTGCCTTGAATGCACCACCAAGGAAAACCAAACAACACAGCTGTCTCCAGTGCAACACAGGCGCAACTGATGATGCACGGACGATCCAAAACGAAGAGGAAGAACTCCACCGACAAACTCACCAATTAATTGCACATGCAAACGAGGTGTCCACGAGTAGTAGAATCACACGTGGCCCAATCACAAAATTCCCATGGAAATGCTTTAAAAAGGCGCATTTTCTGCTTTCCCCAAATGCAGTCTTTGGTTAGGCTACCCACAAGGCAGGCCAAAAAATTTCCAACAATTGATCCATCAACCAACAACTATACATGCATCCAAGGTTGGCCACATATGGACGAACAACACAAATGAAAGCAAAATATTTGGAACTAAAGTCATGTATTGGTTGCGACCACTCTATTATGTACACGAACCTAGACCTCCATGGACGGGAGGCCTAAGAATGTAATTCACCTTGTTAATAACTAATTAAACTAAATTGTCTAAAAGTTTCAAGATGTAAAAAAAAAACATTTTGTAGGTGCACTTCATCTCTCTCATTGAGTGAGCTACAGTCTTCCAAAAAAAAATCATGGTGCAGCTGCTTCAGGCTTTTGCAGGTCATCGCTCAAGCTCTTACTTGATTTTGTGTGATTGATCGCTCTTCGCCATTGTCTTCTCACATTTTGGGGTTGCTTTTCTTTCCAGGTAGCACCTTGCAACCTTCATTTGTCTCAACTCACTCCATTCGTAGCCTCCTGTTTTATCAACGTCTCACGCCAATCATCATTCCTGCAGCAGGTTTCAACCTAGCATTTCTTTAGTCTATGAGTGCTTCTCCGTTTGTTCGGTACATAAGGCCTCTTATCTCTTTGTTTAGAATCTTGTCAGCCAATTCCAGTCTCCCAGTTTCAGTCCCTAATTGCTATGGTCTGTAGCTTCCCATTTAGGTGCCCTCGTACGACCGAGGAACAATCAAAGGCTATTGCGGCATCATGTTCGTGCATCTGGACAAGCTATCAGTACCGTTGGCGAAGAAGCTTCGTCCATTGTTGAAACGTTTTCAGAAAGAGCGATAGCGAAATTGGTAGCCATAGTCGGAGATGATGTTTCAAGTCCCTTAAATCAAGCAACATGGGAAGATGTGTTGCAACATACGGTGCGTTCATTCTTACGATTCGTTTGGATTCAAAGTTAGCCATGTCAAGTAAGAATTCTGCAACTTGTTCTGTGACGGCACCTGATTGGAAGAGCGTCTGACACGTGTGTCTGACAGGCTCACCGATTGAAATGGGTGGATAGTGGGTTTGAAATGATCGTCATCAATGAAAAGGTGTTGAAGGATGAATTGCCCGACGAAACTTGCATAGAAGTTGTACAGACAGCCGACATATTGATTGTTGTCAGCGTCACAGACAATGTCCCCGTGAGCTGGATATCGAAGCATTCAGCAAATGTTCCTAACGTTGTCTGTTTTGATTCATCTCTTGATTTGAAAATAAGGCTAGGAGGAAAAGTTCTAGTGCGGAACGACCCCATAACAACACTTCGTGCAGCCCTCCCAGGGAATGACATCAGTGAGGGTCTGAAGATGCTAAGCATTGTAGAAGAAGCATGGAAGAGAAAAAGTAGCGACGATATTCGTTTTTTACTTCTGATTTTGATTGATGGGTATGTCTCTCGAATCGAGTCCCTCAAGAGCTTGAGAGCAACTGATTTGAGTACATTGAAATGTATGATAAAAAATTGCGGTCCCCAGATTCTGGCGTGCCTTTTGGATGCAAATTGTAGGAAGGCTCTGTCTTGTCTTACAAGCTGTGCTTCAACAGACCAAGTTTGTAGTTACCAGTGCATCGCATCATACGAGAGTCCAGAATTGGAAGCCTTCTCTTTATGTATCCTCCAAAAGCACAATTGCCTTGGTATGACTGCTGATATTCCCTCACAGCCTGACGTGCAACCCTTCAAGTTCTTCAGGGGCCAGCCTCTAACCCATGATCTTGCTGAGGATATTTTTGTTGGTTGGTTGGGAAAGCTAAAATGGAGTTGGCGAGTTGCAGCAGGGCAAAACCCAGCCTACGATCAATTTCCTTGTCAGTTTCAAATTTTTTATAGAGGTAGGGCTAAAGGCTCTATGTGGTATGATCCAGTGTTTAGAGTTAAAACCTTGGATGACAGGTTGGTTTGGAGGAGAAGGCATTACAGGGTAAAACGGGGGGTTTCTCCGGGCACTTTTTATTTCTCAGTTCTAGATAATGGTGTAGTGTCTAAGGAGTACTGGCGAATTGTTGATGTAACAGATGACTTAGCCTGGGGATTGTTCTTTTATAGTGGTGCTGCAGCAGCCGCTGGCCAGTCATACACAGGTGCTGTTCTTGTGACCCCTGATGGTCAATGGCCTCCTGAATCTGAGCAGAACAGGCTCGATTTAGCCTTACAAAAGTGTCAGATCAAGCGTTGGGAAATGTATACGGTCAACAATTCATCTTGTGAAGGCCCTCCTTTAGACCTCCCTGAAGGTGCAGGCCTCCAAATCACATCCTTATGGGGGTAGTAGTTTAATAAGAGAGTGAGTTTGGGCCATCAAAGTTCCAGACAATATACAGGTTGTACAGACACCATTTTTTCCAGATCTGTGTGAACTGAGACACGGACAACGACCATAGATGAAAAAATAGCGATTTCAAAAGATTGGATAATATATATTTGAGCCCCTATTTTCAAACCCTAATCTTCTAAATATTTTGGCCGCCTATTTTCGAACCTAGTCTTTCCATTACTTTGGTTCTTCTCTGCTCGGAGGATTACTGCGTAGGTGAGTCTCCTTGTTTCCTCCTTGCTTTCCTAAGTTTTTTGGCAGCCTTGACAATACGAAGCTTCACTAGTGCTTCTGCATGTAGAAGGGATTCAAGTCATAGCTGTGCTATAGCGCGGCTTGAGGGTGTCCTCTTCTCCTTTCTTTCCTCTGTGCAGCAATCAATTGTCCTTTTGATTTTGGGTCAGATTGAAGAGCATATTTTAAAGTCCCATTCATATGCTTTCTCATCAGATTTGCTGTCCCGTTCTATGAGTGCCTACTTCCTGTGTGATTCTCATCACATTGGTCTTCTATGTACTCAATTTACCTTGAATCTCTTGCCCTGTGCATATTAGTGATGCCCTATGTAAGCCATCGATCCAACTTAGAGTTCGACAGATTGCTCTGATGCATGCCATGCTTTGTAGGCCTTTCCCTATATCTGTTGATTTTTGCTTGACAAATACATCAATCGATTTGTATACTTCCAAGTCTTGGGTAGGGAACCTAAGATAATGCATTTAAAGCTGTTACCAATGTCTGCTGATTTTGCCTAACAGATACATCTATGGTTTTGTATTCATCGGTACATCATGGTTACCTTGGTTGGTTTGAAATTTGTAGCTATTTGAGGGGTTGCCCTAGGCTGAGTGTGGGCTTCATGAGCATGGAGTCACGTGGTATTCCATGTGACAGGTTTTGAGCGGCATACTTCCATGTGATGGGCATATGTTAAATGGGCAGCTTAGGCTGCTGTCTTGCAATAATTGCATATGACATTGAAACCAGTCCTACACTTCCACAAGGATGAACCACTTCACCACATCTGTTCATCAAACTTAGGAAGCATATTAGAATGTTGCATCTAGGATGAAATACTGTGGAATGCTGGGCGAAGGATTTCCAATACATGTGTAAAGCTATGGCATGGTGATATGATTTTTGTCGAAAAAAATGTTGACTGATGCACAAAATCATAACAGGAAAATGTTTTGACGAAAAATCTCAATTCTGCATGTTTATCCAAGAAATCTCAAGTGTGCATGTTTTCCCACTGTTTTCTGGTACTGAATTATTCAAGCCAATAGGGCCCCCCAATCATAGTCTCATCACTTTCATTAAGACAGTTATTTTTCAAACGGTCAAAATGCTTTCATACATGTCAAAGAATTGAATGTGTATATTTAATCTTTCTATTGTGAGAAACCATGCTCAATCCTGACTTATACATGTGGAGTTACAATTTTATCTAGTTCTAGGACCCACCCATTAGGTTCTGTGGACTCTTTAGTGTGTATGTTTCCCCACTGTTTTCTGGTACTGAACTATTCAAGCCAATTGGTAGACGTACTCATTCATGTATTTCTTTCTGTATATATGGATTCTTCATCTGATTTACAGTTGGGATTGAATTTCTTCAGATTGTCTGAATGCAAGTATAATACGTTCAGAAAATTTCCTTTTTAGAGTTAAAGCAATATATTGTCAGATTCCTCTACGAGGGAAACTCTCTCTCTCTCTCTCTCTCTCTCTCTCTCTAGTTCCATATCCAATGTTATCGAGCAAGATTGGAATGGTTACATTGTTCGTTGGATAGAGAGTGTACATCATAGTTAGGGGAAACGGAAACGGAAACGTTTCGGGATTTCTGGGAGGGCTAAAACGGGGAAACGCCACGTCAGCAAGGGAGGGGAGTAGATGATGATGGAGGGCTGAAGCAGGCTGCAGGAGAGAAAGGAGAGGAAAGGAGTGAATGGGGTTGAAGGAGGGTTGGAAAACCTTGAGGATGGAGAGAGTATGAGGCTGAAGGAGTGGAAGGAGCCTGGAGACCAAAATCAAAAGCAAAAAGACAAAAAATGTGATTTTGGAGACCTAGCAGCCTGTGTTGTCTGAAACGGCACGTTTCAGGGCTCTGAAACGCGTTTCAGACTGGCTGAAACGTTTCAGCCAGTCGTTCCAGGGTCCTGAAACGTTTCAGACCCTGAAACGCGTTTCAGGAAACGGCGCTTCTCTGAAACGACGTTTCAGACCTGGCTCGGCTCTGAAACGCGTTTCAGCGTAACTGTGGTGTACATAAGCTCAGTAGGAGCACAAGGACTCAGGGATGTAGAGATGCCAAGCAAATAGTAGAAATTTTGATGAGATCAGAGGACCATGGTTTGGTGGGACTCTTCATCTCTTTTGTATTGTGTCTATTTTTGGATGGAAATATATCATTGTGGATTCTATATCTTTCTTGGAGCATTGTCTATTTACTGGTTTGCACACACACATGGTTGTAAAGTACACATAAGAAGTTATGATTCTCTAGTGAAACACTACCATGTGTAATTCCTGGGTATGCTCTATGAGTCTTCTATTGCGGGATACCCTTTGTGGGATTTCATTTCTAACAGGAGAGATTCCTATCTGCTATGGCCACTCAATCAGCTTCTTTGTCCAAAGGTACGGCCTGCACATCGGTGATAATGGTGCTGGTGCAAGTGCAGGGCTTGAGATAGTTCTAGCATCATCCAATGCAAATTGCAACCATCATTGTAAGCACAAATGCATTAATGATGCTTTAAAATATAATTTTGGTATGAGTGTTCTAAGTTTCATAGTCAGTGATCACCTTTGTCCATATTTTCTTCTCTTTTTCATGTAATGCACTGAAAATGCCTATGTGCTAATCTCCACAAGTATTAGTGTGAGCATTGAAATCGTTTTGCAGACAGAGCTCAAAACCTATCTTCGAGACTATCAGTGTGATCATGAGCGTTAGGCGCTCTTGTACGGCAATGGTGGCGATTTGATTTGCTTCGTGGAGGCTTACATGGCACTTCTACTTTGTACTCCATATCTATGGCTCATTATCCCATAGAGGAGGCCATGAAGGAATTGCTTGAGTCTTCTTCGATGGATGCAAATAGTTCTTATAGTGTATGAGCATTTTCAAAGGCTCCTGTCCTAGTTTACATTCAGCTTGGGTATGATTCTCACCACAACAAAAACATTTGATGGGACCTTTACCTTCATCATTTTCTTCCTTTGTTGTTGCTTTATTCGGGCTTCAAGGGTCATCCTTCTTTGGGCTAGGTATCTGTTGTAACTCGGTTCACATCTATAGTTCATTTCTTGGCAAACCAACACTCAGTCTCATCAAGGTCCCATTGGGTTCATACATCACAATACATTGTATAGAAGTCTTCTTCTATATGTCCCACTCTTCGATGAATCAACCTCATCATCACTGTTATTCTTCTTTTTATTAGGCATGGACTTGGCTCCACCACTTTTCTCCAAGGCCACTACTCTAATTAGCCAGTCTCCATTTGTCTTGGTAGGATTTATAAATTTTGGGGATCGGATATCACAACCTATTAGGAGTCAAGCATGCAAGGACTTGTCATTTGCTGCTGGTGTACTAAGCTGGTTGATTAAGACTCGCATCCTTAGGACAAAATCCTGCATGGACTTGCCTACCTTTTGTTTGAGTTCACTAAATTTGGTGCAGACATCTTCTTCATTGATTTCTTGTTTGAAATGCTTAAGAAAGGCTTCAGCAATATGCTCCCAATCTTGAAAATAATCGATTGGAAATTGCTTATACCACCTTTGAGTAGTTTTCACCAAGGTACAGGGGAAGTAATTCATATACTCCTCCTTGGTCTTGGTCCCATTGGCTTCTAGGAAGCTTTGCAAGTGACTGTACAAGTCTTCATCATTTGTTGCCCTGTAATTCTCAAATTTTACCTTAATTAGTGGAGACACCTTGGACTTTACAACCACCACTGGATCGTGCTCTAGTTTTGGTTCCTTAGGATACTCTTCATCTTTCTCATATTGTTTTGAGCGGGAAAAAAATAAGGCATATGGGGCTTCTAGGAGGCTGCCATATCGCAGCCTCCTAGAAGCCCCATATGCCATTTTTTTCTACCTTCTAAAGTTTTAGATAAGGGGTGCCATCTTGCATACAATTGCTTCTATGAAGCTCTGTTAAAAGCCCCAAAAAATGCCATATTGGTCTCTTAGGAGGCCCTGATATCACGTCCTAATGTCCAATATGGCCTTTTTTTTGGGCATATGCAAGGCTAAATTTTTTGGCTGGGAATGGGCAAAGTGGGTTCCTAGGAGGCCACGATATTGTGGCCTCTTAGGACCCCACTATGCCCACTGTTTTTGGCATATGAGAGGCTTGCGCAAGAAACAAATGATATCGCGGCCTCTTGAGAGCCCTATTTGGTCATTTTTTTTGCTCTTGTTTGGCTTGCCATACAAGGAGAAAAGGATCTCAAGAGGCTATGATATTACGGCCTCTTGAGAGCCCTCCTTGCTCCCTTTTTGGCTCTTGTCTTGGCATGCTTGCAAGTCTCTTGGGATGCAAAAAAAAAGGGCATCCACACTGTGTCCATTTTTTTGCTTGCGTGAGCTGTCTTTAGAGGGTGGGTGTGCATAAATTGCCCATCCAAGAGCAAAAAAAATTATCCATATTGGACTCCTAGGAGACTGCAATATGAGCCCAATATGGCCTTTTTATTTTGCATTTGCAAGGCTCATGAAAGGCATTAGCAAGGCACATGCAAGGCATCTTTAGGGCTCTGAAATTGAGCAAATAGGGTTCTGAGGAGGCCGTGACATCACAGCCTCCCCAGAGCACTATTTGCTCAATTTTGTTGCTCTTGAGCTAAAAAATTGGACTCCTAAAGCTCTCCTGGGAGGAAAGAAATTGGGACAGTGGGCTCCTAGGAGGCTGCCATACCGAGGCCTCCTGAAAGTCCAGTATGCCCATTTTTAATGCTTGTGAATGAGTTGCAATTAAAGGGTGGCCATCTTTATAGTGAGAGATCTAAAAAACGGAAGTGGGACAAAAATGGTGAGAGGAGGAGGGCACACAACAGAGAGTAGACACTCGTTTGGTGGGTGCAAAATATCATAATCTTTTTTGTCATTCATTTATATATGTGTTTGAGTATTGTACATAACTGGGGTTAAGGCACAATGGCCTTTAACTCCCACAGCCTCTAACTTAAAGGCCAATGTGCCTTTAAGGGAGAACAACCAGTGAGTATACTATCCAATGCCCTTCAAGACATTACAATACTCAAACCGAAGACTAGGTAGACTCTTCGTCAGCATATCTACAGGGTTATCATCTGTATGAAGCTTGATGAGCTCTATGCGCTTGTCCTCAAGTACCTCCCTGAAGATTAGCCATATACCAGCTAACAACTCCCACTACAAATGCAATGTCTGGTCTAGTAGCTATCATAGCATACATAAGACTCCCAACTGTTGATACATAAGGAACCTTGGCCATCATGGCCCTCTCCTCATAAAATTTGGGACTATCTATCTGACTCAGTTTCACATATGGAGGCAATGAGGCACTTACAGCTTTCCCTCCCTCCATATTGAAAATACTGCAATACTTTTGTAACATACTCCTTCTGTGAAAGCCAAAGGAGTTTCCTACTCCGGTCACGCGTGCTGCGCATACCAAGAATATGACTTGCAGGTCCCAAATCCTTCATGTCAAGGGCCTCATGCAACTTGGCCTTCAATGCATCTAGATCATAAGTTTTCTTGCTAGCCAATAACCCTTTTAGTGTAGAGGCAGTGATCAATCTCACTTCTTTTGAAACCCGGGGACCAAATGAAAGAATCAATTTTTTGATACCATTCTCTAGGTGCTTGCTTAACTTTTTTTTAGCTTGCAAACCAAATACTCTTTGCCCTTTTCTTCAAAGCCTTCCGGCTGTACCATGTAAATTTCCTCATTCACATCCCAATGCAAGAAACTGTCTTGACATCCATTTGCACAAGCTCCATATTCTCTACTGCCACAAGTCCACGTACACATCTAAGTGTGATCATCTTCACAGCCGGAGAGAAGATCTCATCAAAATCCACACCCTTCTCTTGCTTGAACCCTTTAGTAACCAAACGGGCCTTATACTTAGGCACATTATCACCTGTGACCTTCATCTTGTAGACCCATTGACATGGCAATGCTTTCTTTCCATGTGGTAAAGAAACCAAGTCCCAAGTCTTATTCTTCGTGAGTAAACTCATCTCTGATTGCATAGTATACTCCCACTGGTGCTAATCTTTGCACATCATAGCCTCTCCGTATCAAGAAGGCTCACCGCAATCGGTAAGCATCACATAGTCTATCCTAGAACAAACCTTTCAGGTGGTGTGACACTCTAGTCGATCTTCTCAAGGGCATTTCAGCTTGTTATCCTGCCTGCATATCAACCATATTTGGCTCATCATTTCCACCAATAGATGATCCATCATCTGCCCTTGATTGTGTACCTGTGGGAGTATTTGGTGGCACTATTTCCTACACATTTGGTGCATGGATAGCTTGTTGTCGACATATCAACATATGCAAGTTCACATATTGGAAAGTGATTTTCCTCATGTTCACATCCCTCATGGGTGTCTTATGCATCCTCTTCTCATTGAAGCCCACATCAAGGCTTCGTATGATGTTCTTTGCTTCTGGATCCCAAAGACAATAGCCAATCTCTCCACTTTCACCATAACCCAGAAAGATGCATTTCTTAGACTTAGGATCTAGCTTCTTCTTCTGAAGCCCTTTTGGCACATGTGCATATGCCTCACACCCAAATATATGGAAATGAGAGTAAGAGGGCTTCTTTCCACTCCATGCCTCTTCAAGAATACCACCATCCAAACTCTTATAAGGTCATCTATTGATCACATGCACTGCAATCTTCATTGTCTCAGCCCAAAAACTACTAGAAAGACTTGCATTAGAAACATACATTGCAACCTTTCCTGAATGGCGTGGTTCATCTATTCTACAACTGGATTTTGCACTGGAGTACGAGGAGAAGTGAGCTCCCTCTTGATCCCACGTGTATCACAAAAATGTTGAAAGTCATGAGAGGAATAATCTCCACCATTGTCAGTTCGTAGGCATTTAAGTGTTCTACCTGACTGATTTTCAACCAAAGCCAGCCATTTTTGAAAAACTTGGAACACATCTCTCTTTTAAGCTATCGCATAAGCCCACACTTTCCTTGTTGCATCATCAATGAATGTCACATAGTATTCAATCCCACCTAATGACCGTGTAGGCATGGGACCACATACGTCTGAATGCACCAAATCAAGCTTTTCAAGCTCTTTCTTTCTCCTTATTTAATGGCCTAATGGCATAAGAGTAAAAAAAACTCAGATCCGGTACATAACCCAAATGGCATAAGAGTTTCATTCCATTTTGGCTCATATGGCCTAACCGGCAATGCCACAAAGAAGTACTTGGCTGCTCAATTATTGCAAAAAAATGATCAGACACTCCTGATACATGTAAGGGATACAATGTCCCACACTTGGCACCTCTTACCAAAACCATAGAGCCCTTCTGATGTTTCCAACTCCGAAAGCCAAACGTGGTCTAAAAACTAGCATCATCTAGCTGACCCGCTGAAATGAGACTCTTCGTTAGCTTAGGCACATGCCTCACATTTTCAAAACAAATGCAGAACCATTTGCAAAAGAAAACTTTATGTCATCTACTCCTATTGTGTCACATGCATAGTTATTCCCAAGATGCATACAACCTGTCTTTTCACAGCCATAAGTGGAGAACCATTCCCTATGGGGAGTAACATGGAATGAAGCACCAAAAACCAAAATCCAATCTTGGGAATATGCAACATTTAAAGTGGTGAGAAACTCTGCAGGTAGACTAGAGATGAAGAGAATGTCATTGCCACTATTATCATTGACTGCATTGATCTCCTTGATCTTCACTTTTCCTTTGTCCTACTTTGCACTCTCTTCCTTCTTATTTGCACCCTAATTTTCATTCTTTTTGTTATCCTTTTGCTCTCTTTTCAGCTTGTAGCAATCTTTTTTCATGTGGCCCTTCTTGCCACAATCAATGTTTCGTGCCCTAGATTTGCTACGAGTTATCCCTCTTTCTTGGGACTTTTCCCTAAACTGCAATTTGCCCTTTGCACATGTAAGGCTACATCCCGCTTGTTGCCATCCATAGACTTCTGTCTTATCTCCTTAGCCAACAAGCTAACCACAACATCATCAAACTTCAGTACTCCACCAGGTGTAGAGTTACTGACAGCTGTATGGAAGGGGTATCCCATGAGGATGGCAATGAACACAAGAGGAATATTGCCTTAGTCTCCGCATCAAAATTCAGCTTCTAAGCCTGAAGCTGGCTGAAAATAATATTGAATTCATTCAACTGAGAAGCAATGGAGACCTCTTCCTTCATCTACAGCTCCAACAACCTCTTCATGAGGTAAATGTTAATAGAGGTAGTTTCCTTCTCATAAGTGGCACATATTTTTTTCCACAAATCTTTTGTGGTCTATTCATTTACTACTAAGAAAAAACTAACTTTGCAAGATAAAGACTAACAATAGACTTTGCTAATGTATCCAACTCAATCCAATCATCCTTAGATATAGGTGCAGGCTTAGCTGCAATCCCTTCCAAGGGTTTAATCTGCTTCTTTTGAATAAGCACATCCCTTATCTATTCTTTCTACAAATCAAACTTTTTAATACTAAAAGACTCAATTTCAGACATGGAAGAGGATGCCATTATGCAAATAAAGCAAAAATCCCAGATGCTAGTACCTGTAAGAGAGAAATTATACCAAATACTAGGTGCACCCAAATATGTTTGTCACAATGGAGGGTAATATCACCCCAAAAAAACTCAAAGCTCAAAGCATCAAAATACAACTGACTCATGTGCATACCATGCATCCATATGAGCAAATGTGGCCCAAAAGAAAATGTCAACCTACAATGACAAAACAATGGCAAACCCAATGCTAATAAGAGCCAAATGCCTCAAGCATAAAGAATGCCTAATGGCATAAGCATCAATAATGTCTCATCCAACAAAGCATAGCACTATTATTGCATCAACTGTAATGTGTCAAGTCTGTCCCTCATCATAAAATAGCATCCATGTGCTAAACATCCATCAATTAAGCATCCCACAAGGCAATCTAGTCCTATCAATAGATCCAAAAAGGATTGGAATGCATCTAAATGGCCTGTAAAGCATCCATTGCAACACAATGCAAACCACAAATGAGCACACACAGCTCTAATTGCAACCAAAGTGATCTACATAAGGTATATCCAAAAAATCACGGCCCACGGCAATGACCGTTAGTGAAAATAGAACTTGGGATGCCTCAAAACATGGGTGTCATTGCATAATCGGATTGAGTAAGAAAATTTGCAAATATCTATCTTCTGCTAGAACTCCAAAATCCCAACTGACGGATGTGAAATCGGGAGTCTTGCAGTTTACATGCAAATAAGACCTGAGGAAATTAATCTTAACAAATAATGCCATGTGGCACCTGTGGGAAAATGTGAAGAAATTTGCAATAGAGAAGAAAAACATTGACACAGAGATCTATAACTCGAAGATTGCTTCACCAAATTGACCAGAATTTGCAGACAACAGTTTTGGCCCGTCCCCAATCCACTAGAACAAACAGATCAGAAAATGGTGGCATGTGTGAGCAGGTCTGAACCACAAGCATCCGGACATAGGAAGAGCTCATAGAAGAATTCCTGCTTCTACTCCTTCTCACGGGATGGCTGGAGGCTGAATGAGAACCTTGAAGTGATTTGGAAGGCAATGGGGTAGTTGTAGAGTCACGAGATGGCCAGACGTAGATTCACAAAATAGACTAAAAGCTTTTACAAATGCTCATAAAATGAGCAAAATGTCCAAAAACCAGAGGATGGAGCCACCCACATCACCCACGACTGATTGCCTAGGAGAAATCAATCACCCACAACTCAAAACGACTCATTATGTCTCAAAAATCATCACAAAGTACCAAAGCCACGTTTTTTGCTACAAAACCATGCATAGGCTTCCAAAAAAACACTCAAAGGCTTCCCAAAACCACCAATAAACTTCCACAAGGTTCAAATACCACTTGGGCAACTCAAACAAGCACCCACGGGCTTGCTCCATCCTCTTGGGACAGCAGCAAACTTTGGGCTCCAGGCACACACCCGGGCTCAGCTAGAACACCCATGCTTTGATACCAGTTAAGAGATCTCAACAACGGAAGCGAAATGGTGAGAGGAGGAGAGCACACAAGAGAGAGTGGACACTCATTTGGTGGGTGTAGAACACCCTAATCTTCTTTGTCATTCATTTATATATGTGTTTGTGTATTATACATAACCAAGGTTAAGGCATAGTGGCCTTTAACCCCTCATACAACCAAAAAAAAAGACCAAGCACGGAGTGCCCATCTTTAGTGCAAAAAAAAAGACCAAGCAGGCGCTTTAAGAATAGCAAGAAAAAGGAGCGAATAAGGCTCTTCATTTAGCTTATAAGGCTAGAAAAAATGACATGCATAAATTAATAAAAAATGGGCATAGTGGGCTCCCAAGAGGCCATGATATTGCTGCCTCTTGGGGGCCCACTATGCCCATTTTTTAAAGCTTATGAAGGGCTATTTAGAGGATTAAAAAGAGGTAAATAATATAGCAAAAAGGTTTCTATTTGCTCATTTAAATCAAGCTCTACTTAAGGCACATTGTTGAGCTAATTTCTTAAATCTTGTTTATGCTTAAATGATAATCCTTTTTGCCACTAACAATACAGATTTTAGAATGGCAGAGTGTGAGTTCTCTTGTAAACATGCCCAATTGTTATTGCTTTCCGAAGAGGGTGCTCTAATAAGTCGCCTCGGTATTTCTTCCTACCAATCATGCTTGAGCCTAATCAAGGATAGAACCAGTATTTCAAAGGGCAATGGAGTAGCCCTAACAAAGGCAAAAATGGCCAAACCTGGCTCCTAGGAGGCCACAATATCAAGGTGTCCTGGGAGCCTTGTTGGCCATTTCTTTGCCTTTGCAAGGGCTACTCCAATTCCCTTTTGAGGCTTTCAAAAGGCCTCTAGGGCTTGCATTATATGATAATGATAAGGTTCCAGTTCACCTCCAAGAAAACTTCTTTGCACAGAGGAGGGATTTGTCTCTAGCATTACAGGTCCACAATGATGAATTCTTTTCAGTTTGCAAAGGAATATGCAAATGAAGCATTTTAGTAAAATGAATACATTTAAGTAGATGAATGTATGTAATGACTAAGGATGAAGCTATTGGTGCAAACATCTTTCGATATTTGAATGGCTTAAGGTTAAGTTAATGTTCTTCTATGTTAGCATTAATTTTAAAGTAGCTCTTTATGTCGTGTTGTTTGTTTATTTCCTATTATCATTTTTTTCTATGTTCTGCAAATGGAGACTAGGGAGAGTACAACTCCTCCATCTAAGACAAGAGGGAAGGGTGAAGAGAAAGTAGGGTCACCTCCCAAGATGAGAGAGAGAAAGAGGAAGCAAACTATCCATACCAATAGTGAGGAGGGCGAGGGGGACTGGGGAGGGGACATGCCTGGGAACACATAGGAAGCAAATTATCCAGACCAATAATGAGGAGGGAAAGGGGGACTTGGGAAGGGATATGCTTGGGAAAATAGAGGATACTACAGATGTTCATCATACTAAGGGAGCTGGAGATGAGATTGATTCAGTGGTTGAAAATATTGGTTTGGATCTTGTTATTGGGGGAGATATCATTTCTAGGTGTAGACTCCTTAGTTCAAATGAGTGCCCTAGAATCCCTCTTTGCAAACTCATCACCTATGCTAAAATGAAAGGTCTAATGAGTGATGTAGTTACACTTAAGAGTCCATTTCAATATGAGGGGTATCTCCCAAAAAAGGGTGCTTTCGTTGTTTCCATTTATACAAAAAGGGGGGAGGAGACTAGTTATGTGAATATTGTTTTTGCAAAGATTCGCTATTCAATTGAGTTATCTGTGTTACATGATGTAATAGCTTTTATGTAGCTTTGTACTTCTATGTTTCCATTTATACAAAAAGTGGGGAGGAGACTAATGTGAATATTGTCATTGCAAAGATTCACTATTCAATTGAGTTATTTGTATTACATGATGTAATTGCTCTTATGTAGCTTTGTACTTCTATGCTAGTATTTGCATGTCGCACTGGAGCCACGCCGCCCATATTCATGGTGGCTAAGAGTCAATCCTTTGACATGCATTTGGTCAAAGGAGTGATGACATGTGGCCTCATTACATGGCCAAGGATCACCTGTAGCACTTTGTCATGCTAGGCTAGTGGTCGCTCTTGATATTCTTTTGATATGGATGCACTCATAGTAGATACACATGTGTTGCCACTAGTGCAGGCATCCTTTGGCAAGAAGCCTTATGACAAAGATATTCGGGAGGATGATCATTCAACAAATCCCACTTATAATCCTTTTGATGACTAGTGAGAGACTTCACTTCCATTTTGTTGTATTATGCACACTGGCAGCATACATACTTCATTTGTGTTTGATTGCATATGGATATCACTATTTTTCCATGAACCTAGATCTTTTATTTTCTTTCTATGGAATAAGAGAATGGTTAGCTCATTGGAACTATTTCCTTTGTCATTATGTACTTCGCTTTCAAATATGAACTTATTCAAGTTTGAATTTGGTCGATTGTAGTGTGTTGCCTTTGTATGCTGAAGGAACGGCTAGGGCCATGTTGAGCAACAAGCGATATGATCAGCATAGTAAGGAATGCTGGTGCCTTTGTAATGTTTTTGGGGATGATGAGTACAAAGACTGTGATTAAGGGAGTTTATGGATGTTCTAAAATATTTGATGCATATAATTTTGAATTGGAATAGTATTTTTCTTCTCATATTGATTTGATCCTATTCATCTTGAGGACCTCCCTGTACATGGAGGATTTTAAAGTAAATGGAGAGGAGAAATAATCATGTTATTGGATTTGAAGGCAATGCATTAGATGTATGTAATGCTCCTAATATTGTGTTAAAATATAATTTTAGCGTTACAGAGCAATTAACACTTTATTGCATCTACTTTGCAAAACCCTAAATGTATAATCTAAGTTTGAGTGAATTCGATGTAGAAATGTTCATGCAATGTGATTTCAATGACAATTCATATGTCTTCATAGGTGTATATACTCCAGTAGAAGTTCATTTTTAATGACATTCCTTTCCTCAAGCAACCATGTTCATTTTCTATGATTCAATTTATCATATATTTATACTATAATTGTTGCAATGTAGGCCTAAGCACTTTGGGAAAATGTACTAATGCTATGATCGTAGTATTTGTGCCAAGACTCCAATTTGTTGCCCATGAACTTTTCTATTCTTCAATAGAAAACAATGGCAAATATAGGCATGCATCTAATTTGAAAACACCTTAATCCCAATGCATCAACCATATGCTTTCATGCACATTCTCGTTCTCTTGTTTCTTAGATTGATTTTTCTACATTGGCTTCCTCTTCATGGATCTATGATTCCTCTTGGACAATATTCTTTGTGTTTTCTCTTTTTTCTTCCTCACAACTCTTTATTGCATTCCATCCATGAAATGTTGCATCCTTAATGTCTATATCAAAGTCAAATACTAAATAACCCTTTGATGATTCCATTCTTGAGTTTGATACAATCAAAGATCCATTTTGAATGTTTGGAACAGAGTTTGCTTTTCTTTAATTCCATTGCATCCTTTTTCATGCAACATGCTTTTAGGGTTGTAAGAATTGTAAAACTCTTCTACCTTTGAGAGAACATGCTTTGAGAGTTGTAATAAAAATGAAACTCTTCTATCTTGAGAGAACATTGCCCATTAACTCACCTTGCTTGGTCTTCACAACACCACAACTTTCTTCATTGTTGTTGCTATCAGTGAACTCATTAACCCACCTTGCCTAGTCTTCACAACACCATAACTTTCTTCATCATTGTTACCGTTATTGAACTCATCCCATTCCTAGTGAGACATCACTCGTGATACCTTTCACTTTCTCAATACTCATGAATTTGTCCATTCTAGAGAAGATTATTACTTGTGAAACCGTTCACTTTCTAAATCTCAATGAACTCATCCATTGTTGAGAAGATATCCATGCTAAAATGGATTATAGAAAATACATAATTGAAACCATGCACATCTAAAATGTCACAAATTTCATAATTAGGAAAGGAATTGAGTCTATTTTACTGATCAAGTTTTGGAAGATGATTCAAGTCTATTTCTTCATGCACGACTTCAAAATTGTGCAAGTTTGGCATGTGGTCAGGATCTTTTTTTCCTTCAACATTGTATTATATCTTATCTTTTTCTTTGAAAGCCACATGTTTCAAACTAAGCTTCAAAAGTTGCATGCTCATCACATAAACTTCCGTACCTCATAATAGGGATCATCAACAATGTTGTATAAAACAATGCCATCATCAACAACTTTGGTAATCCTCATTTGCACAAATGAAAACTACTCCCTTTGGTTTAAATTGCGATAATTTTCCTTTTGCTACTATGACCTCATTTGTAAAATGTCTCCTACTTTGGAATCTGAAGATGCACTTTGTATTCCCAATGACATATTTTGGATAATTCTCATCTATATCCCATGTTATATAAGATTTGTTGAATATATTATAGGGCATAACATCTCCACTGGTATACGACATTCAAATCACTATAGTGGGTCCTTACAACTAAAATAGTTCTCTTTTATAACATCCCTTGAAACAAACTCAACTGCCATTTCATTTGTGAGACAGAAAAATTATAGAGAACATTACTCTCAATAATCTTGGTATTTTTTAAATTTTTTTAATGAACTTATTTCTTATAGTTTGTCATATGGGTCAAACAAAGTAAGCTAAATGATCGAGCGACCGCATTCAAGTGAGCCTAGAGTTCAAGCAAAGTTTCAATGAACTATGTGCAAAACTATATTTGCCATTGTTTTCTATTGAAGAATTTAAAAGTTCATGGGCAATTTCCAATCTACAAATTGGAGTCTTGGCACAAATACTATGATAGCATGAGTACTTTTTCCCATAGTGCTTAGGCCTACAAATGAGCTAAAAGGCTTAAAATTTTCATGGAGTTTTTGAAACATGCATGAGTGCTTTACATTTGCAAGTTCCAACAAATGAGCTAGTAGTTTTAAAGGTAGGACATTTTCTTGCAAGGCATCTAGGTAGATCCTACAAAACTAAGAGCATACATTGGGCAAGCTAAGTTAAATGCCTTTTAGGAGAACAAGGGATATGAATTAAATATTGCATATACTCCAAGCGAAAGAATAGTACAAATTGACCTGTACAACAACATTACAACTTAACTGACTGAGTTAGCATGGGTCACTCTTATAACAAGGCAAGCCTTGCACAAGGCAAACCATGTATAAGAAGACACAAATATATGACAAATGCAAGGGTGCTTTCCTCACTAGCAAGATACTACAACAAATCTCTATGTGAATCAATCATAGCAAAAACATGTACAGAAGGAAATGTGAAAAGGGAACCACTAGTTCTTGTACCTTGCCTCATATAAGGAGAGAACTTGTGAAAGTAATACCACCATCTTTACTTCTACGAACTAAAAGAAAGATAAGAGAGGATAGGATTAACCCGAGTTGGGAGACGTGTTTCTTCATAAAATGAAGACTTAGGTGTTAGGTGAGAAAGTAATAGGCCGCACATTCTTCTTACTATATTTGATTTTGATTTTGTAACTCACTTGGGTCTCTAAAAAGATCTCAATTTCAAGCTCATGCAATTGTATTCCTATCATATAGGAATATAATTGTCAATAAGAGTGATTAATATTGGATACAATGCACTCCCCTTAAGGTCTCTTATCTATCATCTTATCTTAAGAGAGCATTACATGTGAATGGGGATTGATTGGAAGTCTTTTGAAAGTGTAAGATTTGTCTTGTTCTCTTGTGTGTAATATTTGTCTATTGAGAGAATATTAACTCATAAGTCTGAGCTTGATTCATTTTTTTATGAGACAATGGTATTGGATTTATTGATGCAAGAACTCTCTCTACTAAAGCCTTTTAAATCTATGTGTTTTTAAGTTAAATTTGCATTTATGGGGTTGTGGCCTATACTAGACTTGGGGCCAATAATTTGGGGAGTATTGAGATTGAATATTTTGGTCATGGGATGGTGATGAACCATTAGGGGCTTCAAAGTATCTTGGGTTTGGCCTTATGATGGTGCTAATTTTAGGTATGGAGTTTCCCAATATCATATATTTTTTTCTTTCTTGTTTTATTGTTCCCTTATCTCTTCAACATAATTCTTGATATACTTTAACATAATTGCTAGTTTTAATCCTATTTGTGATAACAAGTAGCTAGGGCTTCTTATCCCATGCAAATATCCCTTATCCTTAAGGCTAAGGCTTTAGCTAGACTTTTACATCTTTGTGTTGAGCATTGTGCTCGGCCATCACCAATATGGGCCAATATGTTAGACTTCTTGGGGAAAAGCTTAATTTGCTGAGCATTAACATCCTTCGAAACCATACCCCTCTGAAAATTATAGAACTCAATCATTGTGTCATCATGCCCAAAGACCTCTCAATGTTCATCTTCCCATAGGTCCTCCTCACCAAAGATAGTAGCTTGATAATAACTAAATCTACTCTCTACATCAACGATGACCATGTTACACTTGCTTCCCAGAAATACCCCTATCGCACGTACTTCCCAAGAAAATCCTCCTTCAAAAAGCACCAACAATCTTGTCAGGTTCCGCACAAAATCATCAACTACTTCCATGGCACATCAAAACTCCCTCTTATACTCCCATTTTATTATGTACAAAAGAAGTGTGAGGGGCGGTCACCGAAGCACAAGCCACTTTTGCACGCTTTTCATCCTCAAAGTGTCCTACTCTATTCCTCCTTGGCATACTTTATATCAACTAAAAGAGTGCTCAAAATTTAGTCCCTATATCTACTTTGATAGCTACCATCAAACATAGCTTGATGCTTGGTTTGTTGTTTCCTTGTTAACAAGTGTGGATTTAGCATTTAATGGTGGTAAGTTGGGTGACTCCTTCAATGGCACCACCTTACACAAGGATCCACTACAAAAAGGTCTTGTTTGTCCACATCTCTATGATAATATCACAATACTTCTTATCTACTCAACTGCCAATAGCTTAATTTAAAAGGGACATCCAAAGGCGTCACACGAAATTCAAACCTCCAGCTTAATAGAAAAACTAGTGGGAAGCCTATGGCAAGCCACGGGTTGTTGTGGTGATTGTCCATCCAAGTATCACAATATTCTACACAATCCTCTGCAAGGCTACAATTCCTACTATAGATCAAAGTTAGTACGAAGTAGGGGCTCAGCTAGCTATATTGATAAGACGATGTATGTAGTTGACCTACCAATAAAAGAAGTGTGCAATAAAATGGCACATACTCATGCAATATCACAACGAAAACATAGCCATGTTCTAAGAAACAGAGCTTTTAACATTGAGAGAGAGAGAGAGAGAGAGAGAGAGTAACAAAGTCGAAAGATGAAAGCTGAAGCGGGGGAGCACACCCAAAAAGCGTAAGACGGAGGTCACAGGGAAAGAGAGGCTATGATAGAAACTAAAGTGAGGCTTATATATCTCAGCTTGAGAAACATTACCTTAGCATAAGAGGCATGTTTTGGTGATGGTGTAAACTTGGACGAAGCTTGGATTTAGGATGGTGGAAAATGTGAGCTACAAACATCTAAGAACTTACTCCCATTAATAGATAAGATCTGGAATTACTGTTTGGGGAGTAGGTTTCAGACATTTGTTACAAGCTAGTTAGCTGACAAAGGAGGTAGGGTTACTTGCCATTAAACAAAGCTTTTAAGAACATTGTCAAAAGACACCCCACTAAGAGGAGAAACCAGAGGTGGTTTTGGGCTATTCAAAATCCTAGTGACAGATAAGATCTAGAATTACTAGTTGAGCACTAAGTTTCAGACACGTGTTACAAGCTCGTTAGCTGACACAGAAGGTAGCGTTGTAAACAATATATTAAAAGTTTTTCATCAGTTCGAATTTCGGAGATACGTTGACTCTGCATAGTACTTTATCACATGCCCGTTGGAGCATTGAGCTTGGTCCACAATGTTGGGATTTTAGGGGTCACCTCCCCACTTCTGAGCCCCCAAATGAGGACATAGGGGAGGTAGTCCAGAAGCACATAGGTGCAGATCTGGGATGCAAGGCAAGGCTACCACATGGGCAGAATGCAGGCTGCCATGTGGGATGCGTTAACAGCAAAGATTGCGTCAGAAAGCTGTACGGAGGACTGCCACATGCAGTAGCAACCTGGAGCAGAGGGGACCAACTAATGTGGGCTCAGGGCCATGAGATAGGTCCTGCAGATCCACGCAGAAGACCACAGGTCAGGACAAGTAGGGAAGCATCAGAACATGTCAAAATTTGGCCAAGGTAGGTTGCAGTACAGCATGGCTGCCAAATGGTATAGCCAGGCACAAGTTTTGGGCAGATATATGTCCGCGGACTAATCCGGTAGTCTGGACTGGGTTGGTTGACCTTGGAGAGCCTCCAGCCCTATAAAACGGGCCCAAGCCCTAGGCATTTCTATTCTCTTTGTGCTCTCACAGAAGGGATGCCTATAAGAGCAGTAGGGATGCCAGCAACCACTGTGGGTGAGCCTCACATTGTGCATCATTCTGGATGCAAGAGGGGAGGCCATATAATAGGCAGTCCAGCCTCCAGATCATTGCAAGGGTGAAGAGCAGTACACTACAAGGTGAGAGCAATCAAGAAGGAGCAAATGGTGCCTCACCAATGGCTGTCCACCGTAGCAGCAAGGAGGTGTGTTTGCAGGACATCACTACCCAGCCCACTGAAACTCTAGGAGAGCAAGCAGCCTAAATAATGTTTGTAGGTGCCACGAGGAGGTAGGAGAACAGTTTTGCAGTGACATTGGTCCACATCTAGGCAGCACCTTGCTGACAGATGGTGGCACTCTATGCACACCTTTGTACAAGGTTTTGTCCATCTTTGGATCAATATATATTTACTATTTCTACTCTCATGAGCATAGATCAATAACTGTTTGCCCCTCTCTATGCACTTCTACACATTAAGGAAAAAAGTGAGATAGCACTGCTGCGGGGCGTATTGGTTGTAACAAGCAACCTTTCACACACAACAAAATAATAATCATTTCATACAAGTTTCCTTCGATCATGTACTTCAACTCTAAGCACTTAACCCTTTTAGACATCGGGTGGCAACTTCTGTAGCGCTTAGCACCTTCTTCAAACCAGTGATACCTTCTTTTATAAACCTGTGATTATTCTCTCCTCCAACATGGTTAAGTTGAAAATTTAAGCACATGGTGAATTAATAGAAGGATCCAAAATATTGAACATTGCTTACAGAACCAAAATTAAAAACAGAGCCTAAATGAACTCAGCATCTTGCATACTAAAGATAATTAAAGCTTGATAGCTTCCTCCATGTCAGTAAGTCAATGAAGGCAAACTTATTGTCCACTGTCCAACACATACAAATTATGACTAACTTATTTGGCCTTTCAAGTAGGCATTCTGATGTTTCATATAAATGCAAGGAGAAAAAACTATTTGTGAGAAAACAGACACAATCTTATGAAAAAGCTGATGCTTTGCATATGGGGCATTGATTCTTTTGAAAAAGCCACTGCTTGATGCAAGGAATATGATAACTATGTCCACATCGAAGCAAACCAAGCTCAACAGATTCCTTAAACTCCTCCTGCACAAGCAAAGCAGCAGCCTTTAGCCCATGCAAACTGAATGACTATCTATAACCAACTTTCAAACTCTCAAATTTTGTATATATCTAAATTATGGGAACTGTCTTGCTTCAAGGCTTCTAGAAGGATGACAACCTGGCATACACTGCATTTCATTTCTATATCCTCTGGCACATGATCAAACGTTGCCTCCAGACAGGCATACTTAGTCCTCTTCAAGCAACTGGAAACAGTTTCTTCACTTAATCCAGTACTTACAGTTCCCATACGTTCCTCTAACGCAAGTAGTTCCTGATCAAGTCCTCCAATTAAGAAAAGTAGCGCACCAACTAAGGCAACAGCAATAAACACACAAAATTCTGGAAATATTTTCCACTGCATGGGTAAGGCTGTAAGAAATATACATAAAGCACACACAAGTAGTTTAACTAATTATTCATTTATTTAAAATAAAAGAACAACACGTTATTTTTATACGAGATAATAACCTCATATGACATGTTATCCACATCAAGGCGCATCTCCCTATGTCGATCATGTAGACCTATTCCACCAAGGAGTATGGATGCTTCCAGCATGAGGACTTGCTGTTAAAAGACCAATATGTGAATTTACTTCAGGTAAGAAAAATTATGAATACAAACGTTTCCAGCTGTTGAACAAACACATTACATGAAAATGTCCCACTAAGAGAGTTGCCAGAAATTGTGTACAATCACCCAGAAACCTGGGCAGGAAAGACAACCAATTACATAAATTACCTCATATGACAAATGTTCATCCCTCTCTACATGCTCCAATGTCGAAAAAATCTGTCACCAAAATAATACCCCCGCCCAACAAAACACCCCAAAAAAATCATCAGAAAGATGGCAATGGTGCCAAAGTTCTTGTTTTGATTTGTGAGAGAAGCTAGCCAATGGGTGGATTTCACAATGCCAACTTGGCCAAGCCAACGGGAGCTAGCTGGCCAAAACTACCTAATGCACGAATCAACAGGCAACATCTCTCCAGAGGCACAATATGACATTTGAAAATTTGACAATTGCTTCAATAATATGAATTGGTCATTCCCAAAAGTACTTGATGAAATGGCAGTTTTGAGAAATCATCATTCACCAAAAGCATCAGAACAATGCTTGAAATCCACATGTAAATACAATTACAGTAAAATATTCTTTGCATAGTAAGATGCAGCAACCATTTATCAGAAATTGCCTTTCTGCAATCATGTGAAGTTACAAGCGGTTGCAAAAACTCTCAATAACCTCCTGCACAATGCAAACGTCATACTATGAACTAGAAGAAGCCACGAAATTGGAATACAGTTCTTGGAGGAAACTATATATATTGATCTCCACCAGAAAAAGGAGGGGGGGGGGCGGGGGGAGGCATCTCTTCAGCAGGTCACAATGCTACGAAATTCTTTATATACCTTCATAAGACTAGAAGATATCCAATCTTACAGATTAAATTTTTTTATAGAACAAGCCAAAAAAAAAAGGAAAGGGAGTTTGCAAGTGACTTTAGACAAAATTATGAGTAAATGAGAAAAATAAAAAATAATAATGACATAGAAAGCAAAGCTTCGTTTCTGTTCTCATCAGTACCCAAGCATAAGCTGCCATCTAGGATTTCAAAGCTTAGTGCTTAGTAAGCCGTGCTTACTAAGCTTTGAATCTCAAGTAAGTGTCGCCCGTATGCTGTCACATGTGAGGTATCTACAGAGTGTCTCAGGATCCCGAACTCTACTACATCTAGCTCCGGAATCGTGTGGGGATCCCTCTGATATGTGAAGTCTAGTAGGCTCAATCGTCTATTTCTTGTCCTTGCATTGAAGTCCCTCAGAAGGAGGGTGTCTCCCTGTCTGGAGAACTCTATGATGTCATCATGTATCATCTCAAATGGGCTGTGTCCCTCTATAGTGACCTCATGAGCATATGATGACGTGTCTGGGTGGAAGTAGCACAATGCAATGAAGATCGGTCGGGCATATAGCAACTAGACTCGTATCCACATATAATGTGCATGCTCCTCTCTTCTTACCACAGATATGAGTGGTCTCATGTGTGTCTTGAAAAGGACAGCTACGCCTCCAGAGCCTCATTACCCACTATCTCTCCTCAATTCTCTCCTATGAGCTGACTCCCAGGTGCATCATGTCACTGTGGGCAAACCTCTCTCTAGGCTCTCATGTGTCTTGGTGTAGAAGATGATGTCTCTATCTGTGTATGTCTCCAAGAAACCACCCAGGTTGGACCAAAGGGTACCGTTACAATTCCATGCAGCCATGCTCAGCTTGCTCTGTGCACTCCCCTCCTGGACCCGACATAGTCATAATTCCCCTTCTGTATTCTACCTTTCCCCCTTCTCCACAGAGAGAGAGAGAGAGAGAGAGAGAGGAAAAGAAGAAAGAAACAACTAATGCTAACACAAGAGAACAAAGATAAACCAACATACATATAAGAAAACAAATGAAACACCAATGCAAACACAAGGAAACAATCATTATCATTACACACACACACTTTTTTTTTTTGTAATATCCAATGCAGTATATTTATATGCTCATAAATTTACATGATGGGAGGTCCCCGAAATGGAGAGTATCCCAAAGATCAGAAACATAAAAAGAAAAGCTCTATGCAAGAAGCATCCATATCACCCTCATGGCAAGCATCATATAAGGATTGCCACAATGAGGCTCGGAAAGATTCATGACTTGTGAATCTGCCGACCCAAGTATGCCAAATTATGCTCACTCCACATTGTCCAAAGAGCCCAATATCTCACCCAAGAGAGAAATAGTGAGTATTGAGACAAAGACCTCATAAATCTGCCAAAGAGCCAGAAATGTTTCCCAAATGTGTGACTCGGGAAACGGAACCGAAGATGATCTGAAATTCTCCCGAGGAGGTTCCTAGAACACGGGCAGTGCCAAAGCAAATGAGGAACAGTCTCTAAAGGAGCCTGACATCTTAAACATGTGGATGGTGCAATGCGACGTTTGGCAAGTGTGACTCCCACTGACAATGTGCCTGTCATACATCTCCAAAGAAAAAGTCTTTGTTTCAATGGCATTTGACACTTCCAAAATATCCGGAGATTTTTCCGCCACCATGAGAGGGGCTTCCTTATATGCCACATAGAATTAGCATATTGCTGAATCCATGGAGCAGGCTGAAGAAGCCTGTAGGCTTTGATGGAGGTCAAGGCAGGAAGAGGAACAGGACTAGTGCATGTAGCAGAGGGCTGCAATTGCCAATCCATAAGCCTGTCTGTGTCAGCCACAGGAGGAACAAGTAGAAAAGGATGTAACAAATCAGCAATTTTCTTCCATATAGACCTATGGTGCATTCCCAATGCATAGGAAGCAGTGGCCCGAGGAAAAGATAAGACATAGCCTTGATCATCTACCATATCATGTATGTATCTAATTCCCAATTTCATGAGATTGTATGCCCGAACAGGTTCCTGTAAAGCGAGTGGAATGTCAAAGATGGCACTCCAATGAATACTTTCTTTCCTCATTGAGTTTGTCCCCGAGCAATTATCAGGAGCCCATTTGACCTTAGAAAGTACTTGTTTCCAGTCAAGTATCAGAGCAGTAGAGAAAGGACAGCCAGGTATCTTTCCTACAAATCTCCCAATGACAACCTCCCGATGATCAGTAGTCCAATGACCATAAGCACAAGTCCTCATGTTGACACACATGGATGCTATCATACAAGTCCATGGCTGTTGTTGGCGGAAAAAAGTATGGAGCATAGTTGCCTTCCTTGCAAGTACATGATATCTTATATTGAGGACATTAAGTCCACCATGCATCCTAGGAGAGCACACCATTTCCATCTTCATCAGTCTCAATGCTTTCACAGCAGTTTTTGTCCTCCATAACAGCTCCATAGCTTGAGACATAAAGGCTGAAATATCCCTGGAGGACCAATGCAGCAAAGGCAAATAGAACTGGACATAGGACATTACAATGGACTGTACTATTCTGAGCCTGACATGAAGAGGCCAAGTAGAAATTTTCCAGTATTCCAGTTTATGTTTAAGTCTTTGGAAGATCCATTTTAGCTGCTGCTTCCTGGTAATATGCCATCCTATAGGATATCCCAAATGCCTGACTACATCTTTGGAATGCACCACCTGACCTGGCCAAAGAATAGAATGCCAGTCACATTGTTTCAGGGGAAGTAATTTAGATTTGTCAAAATTGACATGCAATCCCACTGCCAAACCATACAATGAAAAAGTGGTCATAAGCATGTGAACTTCCCGGGGAGAATTCTGTGGCATAAAGAAGGAATCATCAGCATATGCTTGTGCCAAAAAAGATGCAGCCCCAGGGATTTTAAGACCAGTCATCTGTCCTGTGTTTGTAAGATGATCAAGATACATTAAAAGGGGGTGGGTAGGAATGGCATAGAATAGAGCACTAAGAGGGCAGCCCTGTCTAACTGATCTACCCAATGTCCATGACCGAGATAGATGACCCCCAAGAATGCACTGAGAAGTAGAGCCAGAATAAAGCCAGTAAACTGCATTTGCTATCTTGGGACCAAAGCCCAACTTTGTCATGATTTGAGAGAGAAAATCCCATTGAACAGTGTCAAATGCCTTAGCAATATCTACCTGCAATATGAGCACATCTCGATGCGAATACTTAGCATATTCAATTGCAGTCAAGGCATTGGATATATTATCATGGATTTGTCTTCGCGGCACAAACCCATACTGATGAGGATGAAGTCCCGCATCCAGTATCCTGTGAAGCCTATGCACAATCATTTTGGCAATGAGTTTGTAAACTACAGGCATCAAAGTAATAGGCCTCCAATCTGACATATGGTCACACAGATGTTTTTTGGGCACAAGTTTGACTATGCCATGCTTCCAAGAGTGCAGCAACTGATTTTCTTGCCAAGCAACATTGATCATTTGCAAGAGGACTTCTTTCAAATCATCCCAAAAAGAAATATAAAATTCCACCGTAAGGCCATCCAAGCCAGGGGACTTGTATTTGCTGAGGTGGAACAATGCATTATCAAGTTCTGTGTCAGTAAAAGGTCTCTCCAAGATAAGAGCATCATCCATTTCCACTATTCCAGAAACATATTGAAGGAATTCAGTCCTAGCATCAGTCATTTGATTTGATGGGGAACCAGGAGCGGAGAACAATTTCTGGAAGTAATTTTGGCATTCATCTTGGAGATCTGAGAAAGAGTGTGTCCAAGAGCCATCGAGCTTCCTTACCCTTAGACATGAGTTTTTCTTTCGAGTAGCATGCAAGCCCTGGAAAAAGGCTTTTGATGAGCAGCCGTTATCCATGAGGGGCTTCATTCTTGCCCTAATCTGCCATTTGTGCAATTTCCTCTGATCATTAACAGTCAATTTAATCTGAGCATGTGATAGGGTATCATTTTCTAAATCAGAGAGAGGCCTTAACTGAGAAAATTCAGTCAATTGTTGTGCCGTCCTTTTTGCCCATTTAACCTCATTTCTCCATTCAGTCATATGCCATTTGCCATACTCCCTAATGACATTCTGCATACGAGAGACAAAACTGTCCCAAGCATAATTCATGTCCTCCTGGGCATGCAAAGGCAAGGGATGAATTGCAAGTCTGATCATTTGCTGGAAATAGTGATGTCGGAAATAAGCCTGATTAACATGCAATAATCTACTGGAAAAGGGTGGCAAATCATCCAGAGGCATGCCAAGCTGCAAATTCATCCACAATGGGGCATGATCTAACAAGCCCAATGAGAAATCTATAAAGAGATGAGGGCTAAAATCTGCAAATTGTTGTGGGTAAAACAAATACCATCTGTCAAGCCTTGCCCAATATGTTGTAAGTGCATTATGATGAAAAGTATATCCAAGTACTGACCCTTGAAGAAGCAGCCATAAATCTTGAGCCTGCACAAAAAGAAGCATGGTATCCCATTTCTGCCTTTCCAATGATAGCATATGAGATCTTGAAGTGGTGTTATCTCTTGGTAGAGGGGAATTATTGAAATCTCCACAGATGAATGCATTGGATCTCCATGGATATCTGCATAAAGAATCCCATAATGAAGCCCTCATGGCAGAGGTCTGAGAAGCATAAACTGATGCAAACTCAAAAATATCACCATTGACATTACATTGTATGACCATCCTGTTGGAAAGGTCACCTCCCCATCTGTAAGCCCCCAAATAAAAGTGCATGGGGGAGGGAGACCTAGGTAGGATGTGCCCAAGAGAGAAAAAGGAAAGTACCTGGATGCATCAAAGTGGCTGCAACACATGGCGTCGAGACCATGGCAGATGGCGATGCATACATGGCATAGATCTGGCTTGGGAGAGACATATCTGGAGCAGCACAAGATGGCGGGGTATCCCGGTGTACAGGCGCCTACATGGCAAGCTATCTGGCAAGGTGTGTGGGTAAGCACATGGCCTGCAGCATACCCTAAATGTTAGACACTAACTACTAACTACAGGCAGATCACGGGAGAAGCACCGAATTTGTTCCACCCAACCAATCTTATCGAAGCGTGAGATGTTACAGAGAAAATCCGAATCCCAAAAGCATACGTGAACAGTGCATTCTCTTCTCTCACTAACTCCAACAAGCCCCAATTCCCTAGATGGATCTAGATGCCACATGCCATCATCATAGGGTCTTACTAATGCAACATTTCACCCCTCTCTTGGGATGCTTTAGTTTCCTTTGCCCCTAGGCACATTTCTTGCATTAGACCCTTAGCCTTAGATCCACCTAGTCCGGTGCTATCAACCCTCACCTAGGACCTTGACATTAATTCCCTCCCGATCATTACATGACAATGCCTTCATTGACAAACTCTTCCACTAAGTGAGCAAGTGTGTGCCTCCTGTCCGCAATAAAAGAAAGCTGCCACAAACCAATAACAGTGCTTAAATAAAGAAATGAAAACCAACAACTGTCAGGCGTTCAACTATGGTGATCCTTCAAGTTTTTATTTTCACCGTTGCATGATCCTCGGGATTTGGACCATCTGCAATAATGATCTGGTCAGTTGGAGGCCCATTAAGATCCACTTTGACGATGACAAAAACCACTGTGTCGATAATGGATACAAATGATGCCCTCAAATTCTCCATCTGATTAGTTGCCTAGGACATGTCGGCGTATGACATTATTTGGGACAAAAGAAATGGCTCCATCAAATTTACATGAAGCGCAAATAAATATATTACAAATATAGATCCTTTAAGGGAAATGTCGACTGATTCTTCCCAGGTCATGCTACCTCGGCTAGAGCGTAACAATCCTTCCCTCTTCAGACATCAGCGTCCTCGATGATAAAGTCTGGGAACACTCTCCGCAACTGGTATACGGATTCCCAAGTAGCTTCGGATAGAGGTTGACCATGCCATGCAACCAACACCGTGGATATCTTCCGATTTCGTATTTGCATTGTTCCTCGGTCTAGGATTCTTGTTGGTTTTCGCCTCAACTTCCAGCAGAGCACAACCCTTGGGGCCTACATCCAGAAGCTGAAGGAGTACCAGTGTTGCTGCAGACTTAGCTCAGTGTGAGGCTGAGACCTTGGCTGTCTTCTAGGGCAGCAAGGAGCTGAGGTCAAAGGATGGAAAGTCTACAGAAGCTCCAGGTGGAGCACGCCAGCTGATAGGAGAAGGACCTTGTGGTAAGATCAAAGGACCACACCATTGGTGGGACTCTGGATGTGTCTCTCTTGTATTGTGTCCATAGTTTTGGACGGAAATATATATTTTTTGGTGGTTTCTCTATCTGGTTGGTTCATTGTCTATTGATGAGTCTGCACATCTATTGAATGCACATAAGTAAAGAAGTTTGTGATTCCACACCCACACCACACTGTGTGAGCTCCTGGGCATTACTATAAGTCTTCCGCTGCGTGTACCCTCTGTTGGGTCTTTTCTAACACATCCATCTGCCACTGCTGTGATTGAAGGCTAACTGAGGTTCCAGCTCATGTCTAACCAGTATGCATACACCTGAGTAGGTAGTGGTACTAGCATAATATATATCATAACCGCCAAAATAATCATGACGACCAACCATGGAGTGTTGATTATGTTCTTGCAAACAAACAATATCTGGCTGCATTTTATGTACATAATTCCATAAAAGCCTCCACTTGGAGACATTGCAGAGGCTCTGTACATTATATGTAAAGCACTTAAGTGTTTGGAGCATGAGAGAGGTATATACAAGAAAGTATCAAAATAAAACAAGACATCAGAGAGGCAAAGCCTCTGCCTGCACGGGCTGCATTCCTTCATGATCCATGAAAGACACAGCATTTTCCCCGTCTTCTGAATCACATATGGGGATGCCCTTCTTCAGTACCCCCACCCAATTTTGAAGGATAGGAGCTGAAGTAGAAGCCTGTCCGGGTGAGGGAGAAGAAGCATCCCATTGACGAGATTTAAGGGGGCGTTGCTTCAATACAACCACCTTCTTAGGTTGTTGAAAACCATCCTGATCAATCCCTGCAGATTCCTTCATCTTCTCTTTTCCTTTATCTTTTCCTTTTCCAGCAAGTGATTGCACCTGATTGATTGGTTTGGCATTCTTTGCTCCATTTCTATTTGCTGTCTTAGCTTGCAAATTCTCATTCATTTCCCGTGTTTGGGGCGGCATGGCATTGGGAGGGGCTGATGCAGAACCATTGGGCATTCAGAGGCTAGATGCCCAAACTTGTGGCAGGCAAAACAAGCTCCTGCAAACACGCCCCACTTCAATTCAAAATACTTTTGTCACAATTGCACTCCCTCAACTTCCACTGCAATAGAAGGAGGGGTAGGTGTATCAGTATCCCAGAGAATGTAGAACCTGTTACGGTTTTCCATGGGCCGTGGAGGACAAATGACCCGTCCCAAAGAAGCAGCCAGGTCAGGCAACTTAACAACCTCAACCCATACAGGACAATGATGTCGTATAAGACTTTGATAATCCTTGGGTTGGGGACCAGGGCATAGCATGTACCATCTGCTTCCCGTAAAACAGGGGAGAGAACTCAAGAAGCCTCTGTTTGCACGAAGCATTTGATAAATGCACCTCATAGAAGCCTCTGGAAGCAAAATATACTCCTTCTACAAAGCATCCTCCAAGGATGGACTTAATCCACTGCGCGACATCATTGGCCGCTGGGATTCTTCCTGGAAAGAAAATTACAACCGCAGTTTGAGACAACTTCCTGAGAGGATTGACGAGGGATGGCAATTTCAATTTGTATGTGACCTCTGGAACCGGTTTTCCCCATTCCTGTCATGACTGCTGAAAGTCATCCTTAAGGGTGTCAAACACGTACTGAGCTTCCACAGTAAGTTCATCATCTTGTGATGCAGGCTCTGATAGGCGACGCTTAGCATCAGCGGGTCTTTCTTTTCAAGCATATGTACAAACTTCCAAATCTGAAGCCATGATTGAACTGTGGCAAGACAAGAAGGAAAAAAGGAGCGTACACGCACGGGCTGTACAGAGAAGTGCAGAAAAAACAGCAGACGTGTACGTCCTTGGAGACGGGACTGTACGGAGATGCAGACACGGGACTGTACGGAGGTGCAGACGGGATTGTACGGAACTGCGTGCAGAAACGCGTGCAGATCTGTACAGAGAGGTAGACGGGGCTGTACGAACAGCGTACAGAAACTGTATGGGGGCCGTGCAGGTGTACGGAAACCTTGACGAGGCTGAAAGGCAGAGGTTGCACCACAACACACACACAAAACAGGGAGCTGCAAAAGGCTGAAAATGAGGTGGAAAAGAGACCAGATAGAGCTCTAGAGAGGTGGCTGGTAGCAGCGAGCAAGCTCAGGAGGGTGAGCGGACCATAGGCAGCAGTAGGGGCAGGTCGAGATCACCAACAGAGCCGGCTGAGGGCTGGAATCGTCGCCATGGCTGGAGCTCTCTCACACACACACTCATTACACACACACACACACACACTTTTTTTTTTTTAGTGAAATCTTTATATTTCTGTGTGGGAAACCTCAAAAGAGGTAAAAACCCACCCATAGGTACAAGGAAAAAGTTTTTACAAGTAAAATCTCAGAGCAAAAGTCATGAGGTAGCCAAGTAAAATACTACATATCAAGCTGCAGGAGAATCAAACACAGCATCCTCCAGCTTCAAATTGTTGCTCTGTAAGAACTGATGTAGTGATGAAACCACACCATCAATAAAAACAAGCTGTTTTTTGCCCTTATGATTCTTCTTGATGTAGGCTGGTACCCGAAATTTTTGAATCAAAGGGTCAAAAACTTGTTGTAACATGGGATGGAAAGATTCCAATAAAAAAAGTACTTATGCATCCCTGTCAGAAGAAGACTCTGGCACAGGCATCAAAGGCATAGGAGCTAGCTCAACATCCGTGTCTTCCGATAAAGAAGCTACATCTGATGAAATAGAGTTCTGCATTTGAGCTTCATTCGGAGGATCAATCTGAATAAGAGCAGGGACAGTATCCTGAGAGATAGCATGCATATCATCCTGTAATTTGCCCTCTGCAAGGGTTACATCCATGTCCTGAATAGAAGGAAACCGATGGTGCTCAACAAGAGTGCAATCCTGAGCTTCTTCAGCAGGAGGAAGATTTGCCTGTGATTTATCAACCTTCCTCCAGTAGTGCTTCAGAGCACTAGAGGACTTCACCAAAGAAGCCATAGCAGAAACCGGAGGAGAAGGGAGAGTAACCTTGACAGCTGAAGAAGGAGCAGGTGGTATGGGCCTGGATATGGAAAGGCAAGCACGTGCAAAATGGCCAACCTGTCGGCACCGATAACATGCAGTGGGGAAAGATGCAAAATGGAGCCTGATGCGCATCGGATGAGCAAATCCCAAATCAAGATCCAAAGTAGATGGCACGGGCTGCGTCATATCCCACAGAATGCAAAGACGAACATCACGGGAGGCTTGCAAGAACTCCTGTCTCGGAATATGGAGAGGCCTTCCCAAAAAAGCTGCAAGAGTTGGAAGATGCTAAAAAAGAGGCACAGGCAACGCTTTGAGAGTAATCCAAACCGGACAGTGAGTCACAAGTGTTGCAGAAGGATCGAAAAGTGAATCCCAGGGCATAACATAAGCAAAGAAACCCGCTCCAGGAACACCAGCATCATTGACAAGGCGCTCTACCACCTCAGTCGAAGAGCACTGGGCATAGTAAAATCCTTTGCCTAGAAAAACAAAGGAAGAAATACAATCCAGACCCACTGCAACATCAGCCCAATGACGAAGCTGAGTTGAGGATAAAACCCTGCCCATGAAGTAGAGACAGACTCCAAATTGTTGAGCCTGTCGAAGACCACAGACCAAAAGAGCAGAATCCAAGGAGCAAACAAGCGGGAAACTCGATGAAGAAACTTTTGTGACAGAGGCAGAGCACAATTGGCGAAGAAGATCCAGCTGGAGTGAAGAAGAAGGGCCATCAGAACCAGCCAGCTTTGCCGATTTGACGAGAGGAGAAGCAGGCAGACCACCATGCTTTCGGCGAAGAAACACACGAGTAGGAGCAGAGGCAGAGGGAGGTGCCGAAGCGGAGAAAACAAAAGAGGGAGGAGGCTGCGCAGGGGACCGTACGGGCTGTACGGTCTTCCGTACATGCTGTACGGTCGACCGTACAGGCTGTACGGAAGGCCGTACAGCAAGAATGAAGGACTATACGGGAGGGTCCACAGCGAACGGGGAAAGTACGGGAGACTGTACTGTTGAGATTAGGCATCTCCAGGGGTGGCTGGCCGACCAGCTCCCACGCAGCAAGGGGGGCCAGAGGGGGTAGGCTGGCCGACCAGCCCGGCCGACCAGCTGGTCGGCCCAGTTGGCTGACCGACCAGGCTGGTCGGTCTAGGCAATCTGGCCGACCCTCCTGGCCTTCCCTATAAAAGGGTCTTCCCCCCTTCCTCTTTTCATCACTTCTTCCAGCAGCTCCTCAAGGCTCATCCTGCTGCCCACGCTCCCTCTGCAGATCTTCTGGTGCAGCTCCTCCAGCCTCCTCGCTCCCAGGCTCCTCCTGCCTCCTCGTTGCAGGCCCCTCCAGCCTTCTTGCTCCAGGCTCATCCTGCCTCCTCGTTGCAGGCCCCTCCAGCCTTCTCGCTCCAGGCTCCTCCTGCCTTCTCGCTCCAGGCTCCTCCTGCCTCCTCGCTGCAGGCTCATCCAGCCTCCGTGCTCCAGGCTCCTTCAGCCTCCTCGCTCCAGGCTCCTTCAGCCTCCTCGTTCCTAGGCTCCAGCCTCCTCGCCTCAGGCTTCTGCCTCCTCGCTCCAGGCTCATCCAGGCTCCTCCAGCCTCCGGGCTCTCAGGCTCCAGCCTCCTTGTGTCCAGATCCTCTGCTCCAGTTCAGCCCCTTCTGCAGCTCCTGTTTCTCATCCTGTTCAGGACTCCTTGTATTACAGTTGCTGCCCTGGTTTATGGGCTAAGTTACAGCAGATCTGTTTGTGGCACATCTTGTTGTCTCTAGTATTCTCTGTGTGATTCTGTAGCTTCAGTTTGCTTACATCTTCCGCTGCCACTCTTGACATGTACGGGCGGCGGTACGGAAGGCAGGCTGAGCGAAGGTGGTACGGAAATCCGTACAGCTGACGGTCGGACGGAATCAGGGAGGAAAACAAGGCTGGCCGTGCAGAGGGCATACAGCACACAGTCTCCTTCTCTCACACACACACACACAAAAAAAAACCATATCACACACACACCACACACACACACACACACACACACACACACGCACGCATATAGCAGACCTAAACTGAACTAAACTAAACATAATAGGTGCCTAAAAGTAGATTAACTCCGAAAAATAGAACGAACCTCATACTCAAAAGACAAAATTCCGAAGATATAACAACTATAATGTAGGACAAAGCCGAGTTTCTTCATTAGTTTTCTTGTATTATGGCCCTTTTTGAAAAATAATATATTAGATTACTACGTTTACAAAAGGGATCACAACATTACAATCACTCAACTTTCATATACACTATCTAGATAAGAAAGGTATGAAAATAGATGTACCTGGAGGTATCATAATGGCTGTGAGAAGAAAGAGATTCACAGAGCATGGATCTGTCCTGGAAGAGGCAGATCAGGAGCAGCAAGCATGGCAAGGATATCCCAGGGAAGTAGCGCCTATGTGGCAAGCCAAAAGACGGAGTTTGTGGGCAGGAAGGCGACCTGCAACAGAGCCAATATATGGCGCAATGATGGCGGGACAAACCAGCAGACAAGTGGCCTGTGTAAGTGGGCTGGTTGGGCTGGGGATAGCCAGCCAACCAGGCCTATTTATAGGCTTGGTACTAGGTCAGGCCATGCCTGGAAGTGTGGGCCAAAGGTCCTGGAAATGAGAGCCCCCAAGGGGCATTTATAGAGCAGAGCAGGTCAGGGCCTGTTTGGGTCAGCCAGAGGCAGCCTGGCTGGTCAGCTATTTTGAGCAGGCCTTGGGCCTATAAAAGGAGAGGCCCTGAGCCTCATAATTCATCCAGCAACTCAGCCAAAACAGGAGCAGACAGGAACAGCCAGAAGCCACTCCCTTGGGCCTCATATTGGGGAGAGTTGAAGGTGTGCTGCAGAGTGAGCTCTCTAGGGGCTGAACCTTGGCTGTCTCTCAGGGCAGCAAGGTGTTGTGATGGAAAGTCTACATACGCTCGAGGTGGAGCACGCGGGCTCAAGTCGAGAGATATCCGGCAGATAGTAGAAGTACGTGGTAAGATCAAAGGACCAGGCTCTAGTGGGACTTTGGATCTATCTCTCTTTTGTATTGTGTCCATAGCTTTGGATGGAAATATATATTCTTTTGGTAGCTTCTATATCTGGCTGGTTCCTTGTCTATTGTTGAGTCTGCACATCTATGCGATGCACATAAGTTTAAGAAGTTTGTGATTCCACTCCCCACACACACTATGTGAGCTCTTGGGCTATTCTATCATTCCCATTGTGCGTACCCTCTATTGGTTGATTTCTAACAAAAATAACCTGGAGCCTCTACAAAACGAAAAAGAAAGAGGAAGGGAGCTCAGAAGCAAGCCTGCCAAACTGAGCAGGAGAGAGCGAAAGCCTCCTCTATGTAACCACCGATGAGCATCTGACTGGCACTCCCTACAAACATGGCTGTAAACCCCCAAATCCATGTCTGAAAAGCCGAGCATTTGCATAGTGTCCTCCAGAAACCACCACTCCACTCTGTCATAAGCTTTCTCGAAATCCAAAAGAAAGATTGCGATAGGCTGAGAATCCTTCTAAGCCCAATCAATTGCCTTCCATAACGTGAAGATATTGTCTATGATGTTATGTTCTTGAACAAAACTTGTATGCATGTCATGGATGATATCCACAAGGTGGGGCCACAACCACAAGCTCAAGACCTTGGCTAAGCTCTTGTAAGCGGTATCCAGGAGGGTAATCGGTCTCCATTGGTGAATGTCCAATCTATCCCTCCCCTTCGGAAGCAGAGCCTTATGATGCACCTGATGTGGGACAGCATGTTCCCCTTGAGTCTATGCATGTAGCCCCTCAGGATGAGGAGTCGTCTGATGAGTCAGATGATTCAAAGGCATAAGCTCTCCATAAAGCACGAGTGGCAAGTACCATGGAAGCTTTGAATTTGCTCAAGCAAAACCTTGCAGAAATTCTACAAGCACCTCCCAGAAGCAAGTGGGCAGTGAAGAAAAAGAAGACTCACAGGCATGTATCATTCAGTGGACAGTCACCAGAGGTGCCTTGGCATGAACTACATATGCCTTTGCATGGATCTGGGATGCAAAATGCCCAACAGCCCGCAAATTTGCAGCAAAATCCCTCGCAAGGGAATAATTTTCAGTTTGTGCATCAAGGACTACATATGCCTTTGCATGGACTACATATGCCTATGCCTTTGCATGGATCTGGGATGCGAAATGCCCAACAGCCCACAAATTTGTAAGCGAAATCCCTCGCAAGGGAATAATTTTCAGTTTGTGCATCAAGGACAGCAGTCCTACCCTCAGCTTGTGATGCAACCAGGTTTTTTGGCAGTGGATCAGTTTTCCAGACCATGGTGAGACAGCCCATGGGAGGAACAGGTATGCCAGGTCCTCAGAATGCTCCATTTCAGCCTGGCATGCAGCCGGTACAATAGCCTATGATGGGAGGCATGATGCAGCCCGGGAGTGCAAATGTAATTTATGCCAACATGGAGATGCAACCCGGAATGCAGACAAGGATGCCTGGTATGCAGGGTGGTTCCTTGGGACCCCCGCAAATGTGACCCGGCATGGGTAATCCCAGTATGGGAACTGGAACTAATGTACCTGGAATGATGCAGCCCCCATACTTGCAACCCCCACCAGTGTATGACAATCTGGCGCCTAAGGGCAAACTAAAGGACTTCAAAGAAGGTGGGGCAGCAGTCAAGTTTGAGACTTTCAGTGGGATGCAAGACCGGTTGAAAGCTTTGATGTATTTGAAACAGTTTGATGCTGCGTACACCGGAGGTAACTTCACTGAAAGCTTTGATGTATTTGAAACAGTTTGATGCTGCGTACACCGGAGGTAACTCAGCGTCACTACTTGGTTAAGTTTAAGAATTATTCAGCGCTGGGCTAGTGCAGCTCTATTTGGATGCATTCCAGCTTATGCCAACTGCGGTCGAGGGACATACAGGTTCAGCCGAGCATCAATCTGGAGCAGAGCTCTAACACTTCCAGCAATGCTTGTGCTTCCTCAGCATTCCAAGGATTTTCAGTCCTCACCTGTAAGGCCTTCAACTCTGGGCTGTATCGCTGTAATTTACTTCTAACCATGACACCCATGAGGTCTTTGAAAGCTGCCCATGTGTAGGGCTTCCAAGACGAAGCCCTCAACATTAACCAAGTGTGGGCATGGTGCATGCCATCATGAGGAACCTTGCCCTCATCATCCATTGGATATAATCTGAAATATCCTTCCACAAAAATCTGTCCAGGCTGCACCTAGACTCTATGTAGAGCCTCATGTCTGATTCAAATTGAGGCCAAATCCTCTCATAGGCATTGGGCTGAAGCAAAGCTGAGAGATGAGTGCTAGAGGGACAGGCTCTCCCAAAAACAGCAACATGAGGTTGGGATGTGCCAAATGGCAGCAATGAAGATGGGCCTATATCCCATGCACATAACTGAAGGATATCACCCCTTGGAAGAGCCGCTGGTGGACGACTCTGGCTGAAATTTCCCATGGGTGAGATCATAGTGGGCTGCTCACTAATACGGTTCCCAAAGATGGAAGGATTTGGCTAGGTAGCGTAGCTAGCGACGCCATCCATGGTGTAGATGCACAAAAGTGTGGTGGAAGCTGGCTCCACAACTAGTCATCGATGAGCAGTAGTTCTTGTTCTCTCTAAGCGGTTCAAAGAGTGGTTACTCTCACTATTGGAGCGTTCTAGGCGTGGTTACTCTCACCGTTGGAGCATTCCATCAAGCACACCAATGTCAATCTAGAAGCTGCACCACCAACATGAATCCATTGACACTAAGAAAGCTGCTAACGGGCTTGGCTGACGACGAACGACAGACCTGCAGCCATCCCTAAAGACCTTGCGCCTCTTGATTGCGGACGAGCCAAGCTCGGGCAGGATGAACCATCTGCTACTTTCGCCTCGCATTTCCACCCTGCAAACCTTAGCCTACAAGGTTTGTTTCCTAGGTTAGTCTAACAGGGGTTAGTTTGTTGGTTAGGTTAGTTGAGTCTAGTTAGGTCTAAAGGTTAGGTTAGAGGTTAGCTATCTGGTTTGGTTTGGTTTGGTTAGGTTAGGTTGGTTAGATTAGGTCTAGGTTGGGTCAGTTAAGCTTAGGTTAGGTTAGGTGAGGTTAGTGCTAACTAGGGTTCAATGGTTTAGTTAGACTAATTTAACCCAGTGTCCTATCAGTCCTAGGTGTCTTAAAGACCCCTCAAAGAAGGGGGGAAAAAAAAAAGGGGGGCAAAAACTCAGAATTCCAGCCTCTTTTAGGGGCTTTCCACAGCCCTATGTGGGCTCATTCGGACCCCATTCAGAAGCCTCTTCAATGACCTTCCTCCCGAGCATCTTCATCAACTTTTCTTCCGAGCCTCTCCATCACATTTTGAGCTGTGAGGCAGGTGGAAAGTGAGCACATGTGCATGTATTTGGCATAGTGGGGCAGCCACAAAGGTTTAATGCACACGATGGGACAGCCGAATGCGTATGAAGGGAAAATGGGACGACATGCCTCTAGTTTTGGACAGGGTATGCAGGGCTCTATGCAGCATGCAAAAAGCTTAGAGCAGCCTTAACGTGGGAAAAATTCACAGCCCAATGGAATCCTTCTGATTACCATCCACAATCTGGTGTACCCCATTACATTGGATGTGTTGTATCAAGTATTTTCTCCTTTTGGGCGTATTGATAAGATAGTCATGCGTCCGATTTCAGATGGTCTACAAGCTGAACTACACTATGCCTCACAGGCTAGTGCATTGCAAGCACGAAGCATTTTGCAAGGTCGGGATATATATGATGGTGGTTGTACCTTACATATTCAGCTGTTAGATTTGACAGCGATTTCCTATGCTAAATGTCGAGATGCAAATGCCATAGAGCAAGTTGTTGGAACTATGATTCTGAGGGGAGTGATGCCAAAGGCTATGCAAGCCTATAAGAGCAGACACCCAACATCTAAGGAGAATGCAGCCAGGCCAATGTTTGTCATGCAGCCCAGCCATGCTATGCGTCTCCCTAGTACGCAGCTAAATCATGCTTCAAAGCCGGGGAAGATGCCTCAATATCTAGGACAAAAATCTGGTTGTTTCCAGGCTATTACTGCTGCTGATATACAAGGGTTATGTTGGGATAGCTGCTCAAATAAAAGCAGCAGCCCACATGATGGAACCGAAATATGGACAGCAAGGACGCCGTTGTATCAGTTTGCAGGACCAATACATTGCTCCAGACGATGCCCTAGCAGTTCAGCATACCAATGGAAGGAATACATCTATGCATGGTGATGGCAGAAGCCTACATAACAGTGACAATGAAGCAGGCCAAATGGTTGAAAAGACAGAATGAGAAAAGCAATGTTGAGCAAATCTGTGATAGAAATCAAGATGCGGATGTTGACCAGCAAGGTAAGGATGTGGATGCACTTGCACTTGACATGTCTAGGCATGCAAACTTTGAGGACAAAGTTCTTGAGGAGGAGGTGAGTATCCAGCGTTGTATAGTCTCCATTAAGGAAGAAAATATTGAAGACCACGGTGATGATAACAAAGGATGCCAAAGCAAATCTACTAAGAAGCAGATTGTGCAGCAAGAGCAAGGTATGCATGACAGTTTAATCCCGAAGTTGCATCACCACCAGGCATTCCATATGCTGTTAAACAGAAAGGGTGACGTCTAGCTTCTTCAACGGCTGTACGAAATTGTATCCAGCGTTGTATGGTCTCCATTAAGGAAGAAAATATTGAAGACCACAGTGATGATAACAAAGGATGAAGAAGCAGATTGTGGAGCAAGAGCAAGGTATGCATGACAGTTTAATCCATGAAGCTGCATCACCACCAGGCATTCCATATGCTGTTAAACAGAAAGGGTGACGTCTAGTTTCTTCAACCGCTGTACGATGGTGTTCCTTTGGTCTTGCTGTAGCTATTCAGTGCTATTATCGTCACAGTACTGCTAGCAACTCCAGAGATTCACCTTGGAATGAGAAGAAAGGCTCAGAGTCCTAGGAAGGTGCTCTGAACCAATGTAGAGAAGGGGGAAGGGGCAGGTTTGGAGATGGGGAGAGAATAGCAAAAGGAAGGGAGGAGAAGAGATGAGAAGGGGAAAGAGAGAGGAAGAGAGAGAAGGATGAGGGGATAGAGAGATAAAGAGAGGGAGGAGAGAGAATGAGCGTAGGCAGCAGGTATCAAGGAGGAGGAGGGAGAGTAGATAGGATTAGATGTCACATCAAAAAGTTCATACAAAGGTGTGGAGGTGGACTTATATAGTCTCCCTCTACTATATCTCCTTTTTGCCACCCCTCTAGGCCTAAAAATCCCCTAAGCCATATCAGGCCTAACCCTCACTAACTTGGCCTGATCTTGGCCTTCATTACAAGGTTGTTGAGGTCAATGGATGCCTATGCCTTGCTCTAGCAGTTGGGATGCACAGTTTGCCAGTTTGATGCAGTGTGTGCCTAGTGTGGGTCGGTGAACAGTGGTAGCCAGTGGGAACAGTGTTCAGGGTGCGCCCTAGTTGTAAGTTTGCTATTACTTTTCACTAAAGAAGAATAAAGAAATACCGCAAGGGACGCCAAGTGTTTGGGGCCAATCGATGTCGCTGTGTGATCATTGAGCAGGGGCATTCTAGCCTCACCTATACTTTCTTTTATGCTATCTGATGTGGTGTGTGTAATTGGGTGCTAAGTGGCTGTAATTGACCGTGTGATCAAAGATAGTTGTGGTTTACCGCCCTTTGGGGTTCCGAAGGCCGGTTACAGCATGGATGCTAGGATCCACCGCTCGTTGTCCTTCATAGGCATCACTAAAAAATAACTTTCGAACTGATTGAGCCATGAAGTCAACACTAAGGGTTCCTACTTACCATCGTACCATGTTAAGTTGAGCTTTCCCAAGAAGGAGAGCTTGGTCGGAGGTGGTAGTCTCTCCATTTCTTCCCCCTGCTGGTCGGAGTAGAGAAATAAGAAGCTGCCAGTCCCGTTCTTCCTTCTCTTCTCTCTCGGAGCTCCTTGGTCTCTTGAGCCTTGCGGTACCGAAGTTCCTCGACTTTTCAAGCCTCTCGATCGCATTCATCTTTTGCTTCCCGAGTTTTGCCCTTTCAGCTGCCCAAGCTTCCTGATCGCATTCTTCTTTTGTTTCTCGAGCCTCCCGATCGCGTTCTTCTTTTGCTTCCGAGCCTCCCGATCGTGTTCTTCTTTTGCCTCCCGAGCTAGCCTTTCGCGCTCTCTGGCGGCCTGCTCAGAATCTTACTGCATCTCTTGAAGCTAGTTCATGCGGGTGAAGAGAGCCTTGGATTGTTGTTGCTACATCTGCATCACAGCCTGCACATGGCTGTCATTGCAGACATGGAAGTGTCTACAGAATTCTACGGTGGGGGTGGTGGTGGTGGTGGTGGCGGTAGGGGCACTGAACCCTCATCCCCCCTTGTATTGGACTGCTCACCGGTGCTCATGGTGTCCTTGTCGGATCTTTGTCTGATCTTTATCTGGACCATAAAACAATAGAGCTGCCCCTAAACTGACCCTCCCTATCTTAGGAAAGAAAACTAAAGCTCTGATACCAATGTAGCAGGAGATAGACTATCCGCACTCTCTCTCGTGCTCAATACTAACTGCAACAACAAGATGATGCACTCAATATACAAAATGATGCTGTGGATGTCAGTGAGAGAATCAAAGGGAGAGAATGTAGTGGACCTCCGAAGAGGAAATAGATACAACTGAATAATGAGTGCCCAAAGGGCTGAGTACAACTATACGAAGGGGCTGAAACCCTCACTGCAAAACTGGAAAGACTAGACTACCTAGAGGAGGTGAATCCTCACTAATCCCTGAAGAGACTGAGGCTACCCCGCTGGTCTGCTGCGGAGAGGCCTTGCTGCAGCTATTCTGAAGGTTGAAGTTGAAGTGTCCAACTGTGGGATGAAGAATGAGGGACAAAGGCTGCCCTTTTATAGGCTGTTAGGTCAGCCCGGCCGACCTGGCCAACGCCCACCGTTGACCCTGGTTGGCTGGTCAATGCAGAGCATTGATCAGGTCAGTCAAAAAGTCAAAGCAACTCACTTTTAACCAAAAAGTCAACTCTGTTTTTTGACCTGCGATGACATGGCGTTGACTGTCTGTTGACTGTGTACTGATTGCTGACTGTGCAAGGCTGCCTGCATGGCTGTACGGATGCCTGCATGGCTGGTGACCTGGCTGCCTGCATTGGTACCAGCTAGCATGGCCACGGGCTTGTGGATGCCCATGACAGATTGTGAAAAAGCCTTTACAATAGTTGCATTTCTATTCCAAAGAGGATTCACTTTCTGAGGCATGTTCTTCTTCAAACTTGAACTGCTTCAATTGCAAAACAAAGGGAGAAATAGAATAATACTCAAGCTGTACTATGCAATGCAACCATACAGTATACTGTAGTCTATAGATGTGGAGCCAAGACAGTCTCCTTACTTTGCAGCTCCCTTGGCCCCTGATCAATGATCACGCTCAAGTTCGCAACTACCCAAGTTCAACACTACTCATTGCAACCTGCTTGCTTAGAGTCTAACATAGCAGCCTGCTCGCTTACAGGCTTTGCATGTATTGCAATTTGCAAGGCTGCAAAGACTTGCCAAGGCCCAAGAAAGCTTTGTGCGGCTGTGGGACACCCAAGGCTCAAGCAGAGTTGGTAGGTACGGAAAACAGCAGGAGCAGAGAGCTAGAGCGAGAGCAAGAGCAGACTCGCAAAATAGGCACCATACTGCCGTAAGGCGACTTTAGGTCAAAAACATTTTGGTTCTTTAAAAATAATCTAACGTGCCTAACAAGTACCTTAGAGTAACTAACATTTCTAACATAACTAGCCATTAGGTACACGACCCAAACGAGCCCTGACTGTGAGAGATTATAAACATGTAAGAGAAAGAATGTGATTACAGACATAGACATGTAATGCAACTGCATCTTGTATTCTTGAATTTCAGCAAGTGAACCAGCCTCTCATGGCTTGAAAAGACACTCTCTAGTCATTCTGTGGAAAAGAACACATGATATGGGGGAAGGAAGTGATAAAAGTTAAATCCAACTTCATAATTTGTTGCAATGTGTATCTGAAGTCTGCATAGCTTTCAAGTATGCATGAGCAATTGTTGTAGCCGGCATGAAAAAGTCAACAAAAGGAAAGCCACACTTGGACTAGTCATAGAAGCAAAAGAGAAGACAAGGAGTCCACGAAAAGGAATTACTTTAGTGGTGCTAAATGGTATGAAATGGCCTTCATTTGGCAACAGAATAGAAGATGACTTCAAACCATTGATTCCCACATGGCAATGGGAAGCAACCTCAATGGTTCAACTTAGCACTACCAATGTCTCAAAGCTCTTATCCAAAATAATTCAACCAGTTGTTGCAAACCAAAAGGAGTTGCAAATGAAGTGAAGAACACAAAGGGTCTCGTAGATACTATCAAAATAGCCTGAAGGAATACTTCATCAGAGAGGCAATTGATAGATAGACAAACAGATCTGACCCTTTTGAGGCACTTCACATGAGCTAACGATGATAAGTTTACCTTTTCTCCATGGACATCATAAGCCTCTATTGGAAGGGATCACTTGAAGCAAAGAAAGACCACATATCAACCTTTCACACTGTAAACAGGGTATGAAAGGCTAAGTTCAAAAGAATGAGCACCTCAGAAAGCCACTCCATGGAAAGATGAGGCCGACTTCCTCCACTTGAGTGAAGCTGAAAGCCATGAGAAGGACCATAAGAGACAGGTTCTGCAGCTAAGGAGTTGTGTCTTTGGTCATCATCCAAGTTGTGCATCTCATTATCACCAAAAGAAGCCAGCCCAGTAAAATGTGAGCCATGTGGAGAACTCAGGGTGAACGAAGGGGGGGACAAGGCAAGCTGAACAGGACTCGACTCTGGCAAAATCGATCCTACAGGAGGTAGAGGAGGTGGTCTTGATGGAGGCGGCCCAGAAAGACTGGAATGGATTACTTGCAATTCTGGCACAAATGTTGCTGTAGTATGGGGCAATTGAGAAGCCCTATTCGGGTTCCCACTCTCCACTCTCATTGATCCGAATTGATTTCTATGTGTGCTGCTTGTAGACGAGATCCTGCTTCTGTTACCTGCAAATCCACTGGACAACTCACTGAAAGAAGCAGCTGAATCCAGAAATAGTTCATTTGACCTATGTAAAAAACCATGGCTATTCCTGCCCCTAGTGACATTTGCACTGCCTCTGCTGTGCCTGCGACTGGAGATTGGAGACTGGCTAGTTGCAAGAGCCGGGGAGACACTCGGTACCAGGGCATCCAAGCTTGAGGAATGTGGCTTTCTTGGACATTTCGTATCAGACTGAAAACCAGAGGATAGTCGCCTTGCAAGTCTAGAAGACTGGGGCTCCAATCTAGACAAATTCATCTCTGTGGACCGCCCACACACACCATCATGAGATGTCACGTGTCCCATGAAGCTACTGCTGCCATGTGCTACCTGACTCTTAGTTGAACGTATATACCTCAGCGATTCCCTCCCATTATCAGTCATATGGGCAGCCACTGTTTTCTTCTGAGGAACCCAATCTCGAGCTCCAGATGTGGAAGATCTTGAAACAGACAGCAGAACATCTGCAGCAGAAGAACAACCAACATTGCGTATATTGCGTCTGCTTGATCCAGCCCCATGAGCAGAAGTAATGGCATTGCAATGGCCTTTTCTGAGCCCCACACCCTGTGAAACCCCTGCTTGTAACCTTTGACTTAAAATGCTCTGGGTACCACTTGTCTTCTTGCACTCAGTAAAACCACTTACGCTACCAAAGCCACTCGCTTGCAGAGACTGCCCAGCCCCATGAGCATTCATCTCATATATTGAATTGTGAATGTGTTCCGTATCTGCATTTGCAGGTACTTTAAAGTCATCACTGCCTTGATACGCAGACGAAGAACCAGTCAGTAAAGGATTGCAAGAAGCTTCAACAGTTGCAATCCCATTTCGTTCATTCCGATCAAAGGTGAAAGAATTGCTGCTCGTAACATGTGCCCTACTAGCATCTGATGCAGAAGAAATATGATCTGGATCAGCGCTCAACTTACCCACTCTTGTTTGCCTGGTAGAAGGCCTCACATCTCGCTTTACTATCCCAGCACTAAAATCCCTTGCCAACAAAGATCCTGAGCCTGAGCAATTCTGCCCCATTGTCTCTCCCTTAACCATCTCACCAGTACATGTATGAAAACTACTTTCTGCCAAAGATCCTAAGCCCGAGCACTTCTGCCCCATTGTCTCCTTTATTGCAGAAGCGTTGGCAGCCACCTGTTCTGTGATCTCTGCGTCAAACTCAGCTCCAGACTCAATAGAACTCCCTGACAGAGAGCATACCACATTCTGCATATGTGGTGATGAACTGATTTCAGGAGCCTTTGAAGCCAAGGAAGAACCTGGAGAATCTGGAGAATATGGAGGGCTTGCCGATGAGGAGTTTGAACGGTTTGAAGATTCCAGTTTAGGTAAACCTGAATAGTAGTCACTGCGTGCAAAACTCGGCCTAGTCCCAGACCTTTGACAGCTTTTAAGGCCCCTTGAATGTGGCCTTGAGTTGGCTCTTTCGTCTGCTGCCACAAAGTTTGACTTTCTCCTGTGATTGCAACTCTTCCCATTAGAACCTTGACTGCTGAATCTCGGAGGGAATTGTGTTTCTACAAGCTGTGAGCCATAGTTATACCTGTTTCCGGCCATCAGATCGACCTACTGCACTTTTCCCTAGAAATAAATTGCATGTGCTCCGTGCATGCCCCAGCTACACGGATGCCATCTCAGCCCGACAGATTTGATCTGTAATTCAGTTTCAGCAGCAGAGCTGCAGTTGCAGACTGACATCAAATGATGAGCTCGAGGGCAAAAGTATTCCAGGCACTCTCAGAATAAGGTATGATACATATATTTCTAAATCACTCAAATAGTAAGGTGCAAGGCTGCTTTTGCGTACAGCCAGTGTGAAGAGGCGAACTAAAGAGGTATACATCCAACCAAAAGCTGCGCAACTAAACTTGTTCAATGATCCAGTAAGCAAGCAGGAAAGGCTCAATATTTCAGATGGCCGCTTTCAAAGCTTATTATAATCTCTAAAGCACGCCTCTTTTTAACCCACAGAGCTAAAGGCAACCATTCGAGTCGGCAACAATGGACGATGGAATGAATAGTAAAGCTGCTGGAAAATCACATAATTTGTCCTGTCGCTCAACGCTCCTTAAAGATATTTTCTTAAAAGGCAAGACCCCCTGCGATCTACACTGCCCTCTGGCATCACCTACAACACATGGCTGGTTATCGACAGCACAGATATCTAGGGATCACAATGGCCTGCACATACTGGTGCAGTTCAACATAAAAGGATTAGACGCCACCATTCAATCAGCTCATCTTCCTAGGTACAGGGGTGTGCAAAGAACCACCATGAGACCAGAAACAAGACAGGAATTCTATCTTTGCCAACAACTCAACGAGTAAAAGACAGGCAAAATCCTTCCTCAGAAGAGCTCGGGGATAGCTTCTGCTTCCTCCTCCTCCTCTCCGTTCCCTGCATGTCCTGCTGCCTCGGCTGCCTCAAAGCCACGGGCTCATTCAACGCCGCCTCCTTCTCCTTGCTGCCACTGTTCGTCCCCCCTGCATAGGACGATCAGATTGCTGATCAGCAGACATGTGAAAGTGGCGGGCAATATTGAATAGAATGGAGAGGCGTTCCAAGGTCCTAAGCATCTCCGAAGTGGGGAGTGGGAAGTGGCGATCAGCAGCATCAGCTTGAAAAGAGTACATATTCAGGAAACTCCACCGGGTCACACTTTCCCGGTCGGAAAGCCGTCGGCACGGTGACTTTGATTTTTACTAGCAACCGCGGAAATCCCGGACGCGCGTTTGCCACGATGCACCAGCCCATCCGTCGACGGCAGGGGTCGACGGAGCTTTAATCCTAGCCTTAATAATGGGAAAATGCTTTTCTTGCTTTGACCAGCTAAATTCCAAGCAACCGGTGGATCCGCCTAATCTCACCGCTTCATTTGACCCCACATTACGATACACCACGTCACATTCAATGCGCGAACCTTTGCCGTTAGATTTAAATGAGATCTAGCGGCTCGCAACATCGCCATTTGTAGGCCGTTAGATTTTACATTTATCTAACGGCTCAATGCTGCCCACACCTACGCGCCGCCACGTAATCATCAACATCGAGCACGTGGCGTGCCGTCGCCGCATCCACCATCACATGTCTATAACATGGCTCGCCTCCCTCCGTCGTCGACGGTTGACAATCGGCGGCGGTCAGTGTTCATGGGTAGGAAACCGATGAAACCGACTCCCGGCATGACGGTCAGTCACCAAGTTCACTGGCTTCCTCCCCGTAAACACCTCCCCCAACCGATTCCCTATACCATCATATGAACCGACCGTCTACATGTTGACCAAATGCACGGCTCTTCTTCTTGCTTGCTCTCAACCTGTAGGGTAGTGCTTTGCCTGGCCTCTCTTGTTTAGGGGTGGTCAAACTGCGTGCAGATGCCACAGTTGAGTACTTGTGGTTTTTGTTGCCGTGCTTGAAAGGTAGCCTTAACGTAATGAAATTCATCTTCAAGAAGTGAAATTACGAGTTTTTATTTCCAAAAATTCTTTCTCCCAAATTTGGACATATTCCACATGCAACTACACTCTAACGTCCACATAATCCCCCCTCTCTCTCTCATTCCCCTAAAAATCCTCCTATTTTTTCTCTACTCTCTCTCTCTCCCCCTCTGTCTCAGCTTTCCACCCTCTTTTCCACGCTCCACATCTCAAGCAGGCCTTACGAATTATTTATGAGCATTCATCTTGTTACCCTTTCCAACAACGCGACCTTTAACTTTAATTCATTTTCGAAGGGTATCTAATCATACAATTGAGATTTACCTTCTTGTTTTCCCACTGGTGTCTGATACTAAATTATTTAAGCTAATATGTCCCCAAACTTGAAAATGTTGTGAAAAAAACAGAGTAGAGGGTTTTTAATTCTTATCCTCATAAATAAGGCGGAAAGGGTTCACTTCTTCCTCCCTTTTCTACTAATTAATACATGTTTGAAATCTTCTTTCAATTGGGGGACCTATTCTTTACAAGGGAGAAATTCCTTTGGAGGCTCGAGTGGGGTGAGAGCCAATAAATTAATGGATATTTAAACAACTACCTTCCTATCCCTCCTCTTTAAACATACAATGGCCATTTTACAAGCATGATTTTATGATTTGTTGGTAAAATGTTAGTACTTTGTGTTTTTTGGAGGAGGCTTGCATCCAATGGTATTCAGTGAGATACATGATATTATCATCTAGGAGAGTATCTTACTCCCAAGTCCCCACTATACTTGCCGTTTTTTTGGCATGAGAATATGGTTATATCTTTAGATGATGCTCTGTCACTTCTGTCCTTCAACCCACATAACTCTACACATTTTAATGTGTCTCTCTTCTCTCTAAATAATCTTGTCCTTTCGTATTGTTTTATCCCCAACATTCCCACTTTTGAGTATTGTATTCCTTAAAATTGCACAACCGTATTGTTGGTATTTTAATTGTTATTTGCAATAGCATTTCATATTCTTGCATACATATACATTTATCAATGTTATGCAGACATACTCACTTCTCTCACGATCTTCAAGGGTATATATATTGTCACTTCTCTTACATTAAGTACTTATCCATTTTTTAATTCTCTTTCCCTCGAGGCTTAAAAGTCCATGTTGAGAATGGGTGACTCCACATGCACCCTATTGGATGTTCTTGCTTTGCATTTCCACATGACATACCACTTCTTATACTCAATCCGTTACTCCTATGCTAACAAGGGCATGTGTAGCTCTTTCACCTAGCAAATTGGCTCCTTTGGTCACCAAAGTTTAACACCCGTGGTCACCAAGGCATCTCTAGCTAAAGTTGGTTCCTTCATCATTAGCATTCAAATGCTTCCCTCTAAATCAACCATTCTTTGACAATACCACCACTTGGCATTTTTGTTCGGGTAACCTTTTACACAATGAATCCTCTTATCGAGAATAAGCTTATGCGAAAGTAACTAGGCATCAAAAGCAGCATTTCTTGGATCTATCATTATTCACAAGGATACTTGTCCACTTACCTTTATTCTTGCATCACCTACATTTGTGGGACGTGAAGGCTATTAAAGCACTTCTTTTAGAAAGTAGTTAGATTCCCTCCTATATAAATTTTGTAAGAAATCAATCAAAGATATAATAAACCACATGGTTAAATCATGTGACCAAACTATGAGGAAACAAAATCATTTAGAAGGCCAACTTGAACCAGAAGATCAAATCATGATGTTTGTGATGATAAATGCCCTATTTGTGTGAGAACTATCTTCACTACATTGTGACTTGTGCACTCTATGCAATATGGGAAGAAATGAGATATAGTTTAACATTAGATGAAATTTAATAACTTAATAAAATGTGGAACATTTCTAAGTCACCATAAAAACACTACACAGTGTTTGACAACCTATGCAATATGGAAAGTAATAAGATACAGTTTGACGTTAGATGCCATTTAATAGCTTAAACAAAATGTGGAAAATTTCTTCACCATATTCTTTATTTATATAACAACACAACATGATGTTGCAACTTCTTCTTCTTGAATAATTTTATTAATGATTACCTAAGAATACCTTGAATGCTATGCATATATTTCACTTCCCTTGTGTTATATGGACCATTAAGACCACTACGCCATCCTAGACATTGAGCAGTTTGATGTGGCTACATGGACGAGTGAGGTGCAGTCACCAATTAATTGCAATCTTGGTATGGCTTTACCCGACTCCCATTGAGGAGCTCTAAGATAACATATCCCTGGAGGTCAACTAATTGAACTGTGTTGTCAAATACTTTGAAAAGCCTCTACATTCCATTCCACCCAAGCTTCAAATGGGTTTTAAAAGGATCAAGCTTGGCATATATAGCACGACCAACATTCCTTTTTTTAAGTGCTTGTTGGGCACAATGTGCCCATCGTACCTTTCTTGCAGTGTTGAATAACCTGTTGAGACAAAGTTGCATGGAACCAAAGCTAGTCCAGCTCAGTAAGCTGATTTAGGCATTTCTGAATAGCCCCAAGTTTACTAAGGTGATGCTTGACAACAATTCATAAGCTTGGTATTAGAAACTCCAATGGCACTGCTGCTTCTAATCCAAAAGCTATGCAAAAAGGAGTGAGATTAGCTATTACCTTGTATGCTATCTGATAAGCTCACAATGATGCATGTACCTTGGTGTCCCAATCACACCCATGGGTACTCATTGTATTAGTGATGATCAGTTTGATTGTCTTGTTGGAGGACTCGGCTCGACCATTACACCAAGGATAATAAGTTGTTGCAACTTGATGCATCACCATGAATTCCTTGGTCAAGGATTCAAAAAATTATTTCATAAAATGTGTGCCTTGGTCACTAATGAATTCAATTGGATAGCCATAACAATATATTATATTTTTAAATAGGAACTTGGTTGTACTGCGAGTCGAGTTGTCATGTAGAGCCTTGGCTTCAACCCACTTAGTTGCATAATCTATGGCTGCCAAAACATACTTATTATTGGAACACTGTGTGGTTTTGAAGGGACCCATAAAATATAATCCCCATCTTTGAAAAGCTTCCCATGGTTGGCTTGGTTGAAGAAATGATCATGTGGAACCATTTGACCAGTTTGTTGGCATATCTCACACTTGGAACAATGAGCATGGGCATCCTTAAACAAAGTTTTCTACCATAACCACACTTGCAAGAGCTTTAGAGCTATTAAGTCACCACCATAGTGACCACTAGCAGGTCCAATATGTGCCTAAAGAGGACAACTCCTCACTATTGGGGCATAGCTCGGGAAAGGTAACTTGAGATGGAATCTGGATAGTGCATTAATTCATCATACTCTGTGTTAGAGAATCCAATGACAAAAATTGTGCATCTAGGAGCTCAGTAGCAATTCTTTAGACTATGTTTGATGTAGGCAACCATGATAAATAATTTGCCTTGGCATGAGATTTTCTTAGTTTATGAATCAAATTTTGGCAATAGAAGCATCCATTTGACTAGATGTCCTTGAATGTTTGTTAGATTTATCAGATACGATACTGCTTGGTGCCCACATAGAAAATGAATTGATTCCCAAGCAAATATAGACCATACCAAGTGCCTCCCTCCTGGTTGATAGTAATGTAATTGCATTCGGTCGGTGTCATCAATCTTCTTGCATAGTAGATTAGGTAATCTAATCCAGTCAGCCTTCGAGCTGAGCTAAGATAATCCTGATGACAAAGACAGATGCATCAACATGGACATGAAATATGATATTCCACCTTGGTTCTCATAGAATAGGTGTCTCAGAGGCCCAATTCTTGAGTTCATGAAATGCCTTAGCCAACTCCTTGAGTCATTGGAGCTTGTTATTCTTCTTGGTCTGCTCATACAAAGGACCTGCAATTTTTGCAAAATCTTTGACAAATCATCTATAAAAGCTTATGAAACCCACAAAATACCTTGGTTGCCTAAGTTTTTTGGGCAGGCATCTTCTCAATAGCCCTAATTTCACTTGGCTTGGTGTGAACGCTTTCTTTAGAAATCACATGACCGAGTAGTATGCCAACTCAGACACAAAAGACTCTTTGCCAGGTTCAAGGATATACCTACTTGCCTACATCTGTCAAAGACTTTGACCAGATATCCAAGATGTATAGACACTGTTGAGTACACACACAAATCATCTAGGTAGATGGCAATGAACTTGGTCATTTAATCTTAGAAGGTTGATGTCGTGTTTTGCAACCCAAATGGCATGACCTTGGTGGCATATGCACCCCGTTCTATAGTAAAGGTGGTCTTTGACTGATGCTCGGGGGCAGTAGATATTTGATTATAGCCATTGTAGCTGTCCATAAATGAATACATCTCGTGACCAGCAACTAGGTCTAAGATTCCATCTATAATGGGATTGGCAATGGATATGGCACCATTTGGACATTTAGCTTCCTATAGTCAACATAAACTCGAAGTTTACCATTCTTCTTAGGTACCACCATGATAGGGAATAGCTAGTCACTTCTTTTGCATACACGTTCCGAGGATCTATAAGTGAGGGATCTGGTTTGACCAACACATATGTTACATGCACATGAGCATGATGCTCCATAGGGTCCAAAATTTTATTAGCGCATCTGATTGACTACATACTTTATATATTTATGCACAAAGTATGGCTTTCGTCCCTCAATGTAGCATTGTGAGACTTGTCGATGCTGAGAGACTTCTAGCGGTACTTACCATAGATTTGTGTAACGCTAGGAAAAAAAAAAAGTATTGTAGGAACACATCCTTGAGTGCTTGGAGTTGATGATCAAGTAAGTATGCACTGACAAAAATTGTGTATGGGTCTTCCTCAATAATGAGATTAAGCTCATGTGTTGGTTCTAAGATCAGTTGCTCAAAACCCAAATGAGTGATTGTCATTCGTGTCTCGACTAACTCTCATTCACGAACCACATCTATAAAATTGCTAGAATAGAAATGTTATTGCTTGGCAAACTTCTAAGCCTTCATCTTTTATTTGAGCTCAGTGGCAAATTGAAACACATCGATTTCAGGCATAATTTAATATTTTCTTTGAGCTCGGTGGCATTTGAAACACATCAATTTCGCCAACATGAAAATTTTGAGATTCCATTAGCTTTGACTCTACATCCTATGGGAGCTAAACTTTGACCTCCAAGTCCTTTGGTGGATAACTGCTTAGGACCCTGCTTGGATTGGTAGGAATTTGAACTTCAATGTCCCCTATTTTGATGGTTGGAATAAAGACCAAAGAGTTGGGACCAGCTCTAGATGTAGAACATGTTTTTTCAAAGACAACAACAATATCATCAAAATGCCAAGCATGAGGTGTGTGCACTTCATCAAATAGGAGGGTTATTTAATAGTGAATCTTGGATAAAAGGTATATATTAAAAAGTATTTCAATTCTCATGATATATATATGTAACAACCATCATTCTTACCCCTTTTCCATATTTCACTCAATTTAAATTTATAAATTTCATAAATCATATTGAACCATGCAGAATTGTAACTCGTATCACAAAACTAAATTGAAAACTTTATTAGTTCCATTTTCATCACATAAAAACTTGGAACATAATCAAGAATTCATATCTGAATATGATCCATGAATCATAAAAAACTTCATGGAAAGCACACCATACACTCCCAGATATCAAAACATACCTGATCGTTTACCAAATGGACCTCAACCACCAACCAAACCTCCACCCAAAACAACATTACCACCTCACCAAGTAGTCAATGCAATCCAAGAATCGTTAACCATATTAAAGTGACACAATTCAATGGGAGATGCCCCAAAAATGGAAATTATTTGAGGATCAAGTAGACCTTATTAGATCCTAAGGAGTCACTTGAGTTTTCAAAGTATGCTAGGGTTAGGCAACTCAAGAAACTCGTAGATTGCATTAGGCATTTCCAATTGTGCTTTGTGTTGGAGTTGGAAGAAGGATTGAGAAAGTGAAGCAAAATAGAGTAAGTTTATTAAAGAGAGATAGGCCCAATATATAGGCTCCAGTTACATCCACTAGTGACATCATATGTGAGCTCAGTAGAGCATCTAGATCCACAAATCTCTCAATCAGTTCCATGATTCTCTCAATCACATGCCACACACCTAGATTCACTCAATCATACTTACTGACACCTATCCAGGCACACCGTGTGTTCACACACCCACAACCTTAGACCTTAGGACTCTACATCCCATTACATCAATTTGTCCTTCATTCTTCCCCACAAATTGATGACCTCAACCCTAGTAGTAGTCCATGGGAAACTTCATGGCTTGCCCACCTCTAGTGGAAACACACATGATCCACAACCTGGTACTCACTCTAGTTGCATCAGCAGTAGACTCATTCGGGCATCCTCATCCCAACATGATCTCACTCTAACTTTGGTTTGTTGGTTTAGAATTGGGAGATAGACAATGACTATGCATGGGAATACCCTTAGATCCAACAAGGTAACACATAAGACTAACAATCATTTGAGGGGGACATCCCAAGCATAGAACCCTTATTGACCACACACACGAAAATTCTAAATTGAAGATGTGGGTAAATACCCCCCTTTGATGGGATATCTTGTCCTTTTCCTCCTCTTCCAAGCTACCATAGTGTGAGGTTCATTGTCATTGGAGAGGTTCTTGGTGTAGCCAATCTTGTAACTCCTTTGCTCTTTGTCCTTCTCCACACTCTTTAATGTATCTTGTCCATATTCTGCAATACAAGATCCTTGTAATCCTTCACCTTCTTTGAGTGTCCAAGCTTTAAGACCATTTTGTGAATTATATGGACTGAAGAGGGTCTTACCACTTGTCATGCAAAATGCAAGTACATTTCATACAATCATGAAAGATACTTAAACCATAACTAAGACATCTTCAAAATAAGAATCATAATGGTTGTAGTTGAAACCTTTGTTCCAATCATATCCATTGGAAATCATCATGCAAGTCATGATATATTCTTCCTTCATGTAAGCTCTTGTCATAGTCAACCCACACTAGTCAACTAGTCAACAAGATAGTATGACTTGAAATCCACTTCAAAGTACCATAACCTCCATATATAAAAGATGAAAAATGCATTCAACTGAACTTTAAGGAGCATTCTCACAACTGAAAAAGCAATCTATAAATCTCTGAACTGTACTTTAACTCCTCAAGCATCACCTTATCATTTAGTGTAGCATGAAACTCCAAAAATAGTCTAGAAATGCTTGCAGGAAGTAGAGGAACTTTGGAGGATTGCTACCTCACTCCACAAAGCATCAAGCAGAGGAAATTGTTGTGCAATGAAAGGTACTTGGAAGTAGAAGACTCAGTGCAAGTCTCAAACCAAATGAAACTTCACACCACCAGGAGCAGTAGCATCTTCTCCACCTCCAAAACCTATGTCTTCTTCAAAACCTGACTGGTTTTTCTTTAGTTTCTCCTCAGATAGTGGACCATTGGCCTTCAAAATTCATCAACCGCTTCCTAAGAAGGTCACCCAGCAATAGCTCAGAGAATTCGAGCAATGGTGACTCCAGCAGGCTCAATTTGAAGAAATGGTGCAGAATGGAGCGAGGAGCAGCACGAGCTATAGATGCCTTATTTCTTCAATTCCTCCCAGGTGGAAGTGCGCCCTAACTAGGGGAAACTACAGCTGCAAGGGCAGGTGCAATGGTTCAAAGATGAAGGAGAACAAGCACTTGGAAATTTCGTGGGAAGAAGAGGAAGAAAAGCTTCAAAAACTTCATGGTGAAGAAGATGGTGACATGGCACTCAAGGAGGTCTCAAGGAGAGTGAACCAATGCTCTGATACCACATGTTGGAGTTGCAAGAAGAATTCAGCAAGTGAAGCAAAAGAGAGTAAGTTTATTCAAGAGAGATAGGCCCAATATATAGGCTCCAGTTACATCCAGTAGTAACATGATATGTGGGCTCAATAGAGCATCTAGATCCACAAATCTCTCAATCAGTTCCATGATTCTCTCAATCACACCTACTAACACCTATCCAAGCACACCATGTGTTCACACACTCACAACGTTAGACCTTAGGACTCTAGATCCCATTACATCAATTTGTCCTTCACTTTGTATAATTCAAGTTTCTTTCGTAATTGGTGGGTTTTATTCCTAATCGAATTTACGATGTTGAGAATTATGGATAACTCAATAACCAAAGTTGATTTCTAACGTTGAGAGTCTTTTTGTGTATATATTGTGTTTTAAGTGTAATCCACAATTATTTATTTAGTAGCAAGACTTAGTTATTACTATGTGACTACATTAGTTTGAACATATCCTAGAGGAGTTTCTTCTTGAAAAAGAGGATAGAATTTCATACTCTAAAAAGGATGCAATTATTCAAAGGGAAAGATGCAAAGGAGAAGAAAGAAACCAATCTTGCTTGTGACAACTGACAATCCGTAAAAAAGCAAGGGGTATGGGTCCTTAAACCAACATTCTATTAAAGCCCGATGAGATCAACAATTCTTAAGAGCTCCAACTTGCATTAATTTTGTAAAATCAAGGCCACAACACCTAGGCTAGCATGGACCCACTCAAAGAAGAAAACTCAAAAGGGAAAAATAGTGAAATACCCATGGCCTTAATGGACTCATTAAAGCAAATCAACCACAAGAGGGAAAGGTAGCCATCACTAGCACTACTTCACAACTCATACCCAATAAACGTAAACACCACACCGCCCCAATCAACAAGCAACCTTCTACATACAACAAATGGACCAACCCTTCAAAAACTCACACAAAGATTCACAAGCCAAGCAACCACGACGACACTCAAGCAACATAGCTCCTTCTTAGAACGGGGTGCATATGCCACCAAGGTCATGCCATTTGGGTAATTTAAGCAAGGAAGCTAGATCATATTTATGCACATTGGTGCTTAATGCATGGTTGTAATCCCTACAATTAGTACACTCAAAGCATTACTAAAGTGAAGTGACAACACCTACACATTGGTAGATGTGTGGGGCTGCAAAAGCTGCTTGTTATATGGATGTCTTCGCATAGCCTTCATAAGGATTATTCTTCAATGTGAATTTGCAAGTGTGCGTAGGGCTTAAAATTTGAGTACACTCAAAGCATTACTAAAGTGAAGTGACAACACCTACACATTGGTAGATGTGTGGGGCTGCAAAAGCTGCTTGTTATATGGGTGTCATCGCATAGCCTTCATAAGGATTTTTCTTCAATGTGAATTTGCAAGTGTGCGTAGGGCTTAAAATTTGAGTACTACAAGGCACATAAAACCAAAGCAAGAAGCCAAACACTTCATCTCCAAGTTCAGAAGGTTCACAAACTTGTGTATGAGGTGAGGGCATATGAAAACATAGGAGCAAATCACCCACATCCTCCCCAACCACTATACTAGTCCCTTGCAATGTTTTAACAAAGGTTCTTTGTATGTAAGTTAGAGGCCTTATTTCTGCCCTTGCTTTAGCCTTTAGTACAAAGTACCCACCTTAACAAATACGCAAAATTTAAAAAACAATTGAGGCTCGCCTTAGTATCTAATAATAAAGTATCCAATTCATCGCCTGAAGATAGACTAAACCAGAATCTAAATTGTATATTTAAGTCCAAGGACAACAGTAACTAATTCTTATCCAAAAACCTTTCATTCGTCCTACAAGTCCAAGGAGTAAAGCCTAAAGAGGCACCCCAATTCCATCAAGCAATGTAGGGAGTATAGACCAAAATACATTCCACCAAATTGTAATCAACCATAACCTTGGGTATTCATGCTATGCCAAACTTAAATCATGGTACAATTAACTAACTTGTTCCGCTCTATGCTATGGATCAATCTAGGGTACTCATAACACGTGAAAATCCAAGATCTTAGCATAGAAATCATGAGGACAGGGACAGATAAAGGGACCATGGTCAGGTAAGAGAATTAGCGTGCATGCACGCAGGTGTTTATTTATTTATCTATTTTTAAAACAAAGTAACCGGCAGCTGAAAAAAGACAAATTTTTAAAACCCCCAATTTATTCCAACTGCAATAGAAATGGTCATTGCATAGCACGCCTCCAAATCAAATGAACCCCAACCCCATTCCTGGAAATACACATCCCAATGAAGCATTAAAAAAGGGCGACAGACCAAAAAATTGAACCAGTCACTGCAGGAGTATTCAGCATACCATCCAAGGGAAAAAATCATGAGCATATACAACTAATTTACATATTTATACAACGAACTTAGAAGGTTACAATGCAGTGCATAAATCTGCCTTGAGACTTGCAGCACAAGCCAGGTCACCAAAATAATGAACACACTGTTCATCGACAAGAAACAAAAGAACAAAGATGATACGAGCGTGCACAATTAAGGATATGTCTGTACCCCTGAATATTCAATAAACATATAAACCACACTTAATCTTCTGTTTTTTATTCCCAGCATACTCCGTAGAGATCCATCAATTTATCACTGAATATCTGCCAAGTCATTTGCAACAGGGAGCTGAATCAGTGTTTCTGGTTGACCCTTGATTACTCCAGCAGGAGTCATACTTGATGCACGCGTGACTTCACATGCATGAATCTTTGTGCAAACCGTATCAGCATCCACAAAGGAATCAATGTTCGCAAGGATCAACGGCCCATACTGAATGACTATCAGCTTACACTGCAATGAAATAAACTCTTTAGAATCTCTCTCTCTCTCTCTCTCTCTCAACATTCTAAGGCTTTATTCTCTTGAAAATTTTTTCTTGTATTTCAATCATCTCAGCTCATAGAAAATGAAAAAGGAGATTCCAAGAAGAACTCTCAATTCATGATAACATAAACAATTTATGGGTTTTGAAATCAAGGATGGCACTACTGCTATAAGGGCTAAATCTTTAACCCAACCTTGACAATATCCCAGAATTTGATGAAAGTCTTCCAACTATCACACTCAAATCTTTACATTGCACCTTGAATGGTTTCTTAAGAGGAAGGAGCGAATTGCTAGATGAGGTATACAAACAAGACTACAGCCGCAAACTGTGCCCCTCTCATCAAATATTTCTCCTCGAAGTTATTTTTGCATTGTTAGAAAAGGTCAATGGCCCATCTGTGAGCCCCCATATGAGGAGGACATTGGTACAGTGAACCTGGGATAGGGTAGGAGGTTACCTCGGAAAGGCTCTTGCTGTGCGGATTGTGATACAGACTGTACCATGGAATCCTGGCTGTTCAGGCGAGCTTGATGAATGTGCACTGGAGGTTGTAGCAGAGGCTGGCAGAAGGGTGCAGCAGTATATGCAAGGTGGAGAATGCTGCACAGTACAGCCAGGCCTAGAAATAGCGCCTGGCAGACCTGGTCAGCTAGAAGCAGAACCCTGGCGGCAGATCCCGTTGCCTGACTGGTCTGTAGTCCGTTCTAGTTGGCTGACTTACAGACCACGCCCAGCGGCTAATCTGTAGGCTCTTTTTGCTGGACTGGCTGCCTATTAAAGGAGCCCTAAGATGGTCCAGAAATCCATTCCACAGAAGGCCTTCTGGCACACAGGAGCAGATTTCTTCTCATAATCCTTCTTAATAGTTCACAGATTTGTTCAGTCCTTTCTGACTGTCCTTTGCCCAGCAATCTGCTGAATGTTTGTTGCTGTATCATAGAGCAGTTTTTCAGGTCTTTTAGTTGGTATATTCTGAAGCTTACTTGGAAGTACATGTGATGTGCTCTATTTCTGTTCAATGACAGTTTCTAGGTTCAAGATTCATTGTGCATTCATAAGTGTTCAGAAAGAGCCTCCTAGATCTATCCGCTGTGTAGAGGTCCAAGTTTCTAGACCTCTATTTTTTACATTTACTAGCATAGAAGAACCTTGGTATGAATTCTTACGTCCACTTAAAGGGTTAAAGTGGTGTCAGAGGTAAAAAATTATACTTTTTAACCATTAAAATAGACCAAACAGCTTTGACATCATCCCTTGAAGTCCTCTCTGATTAGAGCTCTGAGTCTGACTATCCAAGTTCTGTAGCTCCTAGAGGTCAGGATTGTATCAACCTGCGAGAACCTTGGTATAATTTCTTACAGTGCTAACCAATTAGGATATGCTTTTAACTAGTTGGTGAGTCTGCCATGCCTTTGGTAAAGGTCCACAATCCAAATACAAAATAATTTAGTGTCAATCGGTCCAAGACATCATGCCTATTGGGTACGGGAAGCAATGGAACGAAGTGGAATGTAAAGGGAGCACACAACAAGCAGGAGCAAACAGGAGCAAATGGATAATGAGAAAGTACAAAGGGGTGGCCTATATGGCCCCAAAGTCAACCATATGATTGACCAGTGAAGTCAACCTAAAGGTTGACTGAGCCCTAAGACTAGCCTATAAGGCCATACCAGGGCTAAGTGCTAACAAACCACCCTCCATGGTATGGCTGAAGTATCCTGGATACATCTCAGGTATACCTAAGGCTAAAGTGGTGTCAGGGGTCAAAAGTTATACTTCTTAATCATTCAAAGAGACCAAACAGCTTTGACATCATCCCTCAAACTCCTCTCGGATTAGAGCTCTAAGTCTGACTATCCAACTTCTGTCGCTCCTGCTTGAACTGTGCCTTTGAAGCCATCCATCAAACTCCCTTATGATTAGAGCTCTTTGTCATAGGTCCTGCTTAATCAATTCTTAGGAAAAACCACCTTGCCCCCCTTTTCGTAACTATGTCATAATTACAGTCACCTTTTTGTAAACCCATGTGATAACTACAATTGACACTGCAAATTTAGTATATGCCTTAGTACTCAAGTCTGAGATCTCTGATGCAAGCACACACATGTCCAGGGCTGCTGTGTCTCTCAGTTACATGCGATTGAACACATCTCTCTCTCTCTCTACACACACACACACACATATATGATTTATTTGTATCTATTTATTTATTATTTATCATTACAACAACTACTACTAACAATTATTACACAAAAAACTAGTGAGCTCAGGAATTCAGCAAATAACTGAATAGTACAAAGGATTTTGTTCAGCACCTGAGCAACATGATCAGGGACTTTGGAACACCCATCAAGAAGTATGCTCAACATCTTTTCCTGATAACCAATGATAAAAATTTAGCACTGACAAAACCTGACAGATCTTGGCATGGACTAAAAAGGCTGTTCATGCTTGTAAGTTTTGGCACATCACTATGCTTCCGTTCGTCCATCTCTGATAAGTGAAATAGAACTCTTTTATAGTTTATCTGAAAAGAAAAATTACTTACCTGTACTTCAGGATTTCGTAGTTTCGCTTTCATTTCCAACACAGCAAGCTCACAAGCAGCACACCTACTTGTTCCTTCTGAGGAGAGAGTGGTACAGAGCCCAACCTTCCCACATAATTGCTCCGGTGTTACTGAATCCACCTCTTTGATGTAAAGAGGAGCATAGGCATTCACAAGCAAGTCGCACTGCATGTTAAGTGAAGAAAAGATTAATAAAAATTCATATCCCAACTGCCAAACAATCCAAAAATAACCAGCCCAGCCCTCGAATGTCAAACGATCATCAATCAATGCTTGGGGACACCATGGCTTCTTGTGACATCATGGATGATTTAAGGGTATCTTACAATAGCAAACGTATAAGCCAGTCAACATAGTTAGATGAAGCCATAAATAACCAGCCCAGCCCTCTAAATGTCACTCTATCCCGCTCTCGTCCCCTCTCTCTCTCTCTCTCTCTCTCAGTGCATACACATATTGACATCAGTAGCAAGGTGATGTCCATGTCCCTAGAACAAAGCCTCCAAGCAATGAGAACCTTGATAGGAATGGGAGGCCACGAGTTTGTGCTCAGAGAGATCAAGTCATGAAATGTTGGAGTAATGACATGGCTGACCTTGAAACTATGAGGATGAGCGCCTACTGGACTAGGGGCTGTAAAGAATGGAGCTCTCCCTTATTCTGTGGAAACTTCTCTCTCTCTCTCTCTCTCTCTCTCTCTCTCTGTGCATACACATATTGACATCAGTAGCAAGGTGATGTCCATGTCCCTAGAACAAAGCCTCCAAGCAATGAGAACCTTGATAGGAATGGGAGGCCAGGAGTTTGTGCTCGGAGAGCAAGTCATGTAATGTTGGAGTAATGACATGGCTGACCTTGAAACTATGAGGATAAACGCCTACTGGACTAGGGGCTGTGAAGAATGGAGCTCTCCCTTATTCTGTGGAAACTTCCTTGGGTGCAATAGCAAAGGTGTAAGCCAGTCAACACGGACAAACACAAGACCGGACCACCAAACAAAGGCCAGCTGCCAACAAACACCACGAGTAGCACAGGTGCCAAAGTCCACAAGGAGGTACATGCGTTAGGAGTCATCAAAAGCTGCCGCCGCCATAGTAATCATGAAGTTGCACTTCAAGTCGCTGCACAGATCGCAACAATCTGCACACAGAATCTATATCTACATATTGTTTGAAATGGCCATGCAGGACAAAGACACAAATAAAAATCCCATCCACATGTCCAAGAGGAGAGACCTTTTTGAAATGAGATGACCCTGAAAATGCAAAGGCTTCTCATGGTGAGTGTATCACTGTGTACAAAGGAAAGGAAGACAGAAAATGTGTGCAGCTTTCCACGTTAGACATTATCGTTTTTCTTTTGGCATGAAGTAGCTTGGTAGAGTTTACAATCATTCCACATAAGAATTCAAGAGTTTGATGTCTCACCCTAGCACTAAATTCTCCCAACTTAGAACACTCAGAATGAAGGGCAGTCAGAATCTCTGTCTCTGTTTTGTTGTCCTTCAAATAAGTCAGTGCTTCAGATGCAAAGTCTGTGCACACCGTACAAACGCGAGCATCATCCAATAGTAACATTGAAGAACTCGGGCAAAGCTTCGTGTCTCCACAAAGTTTGTCAGGTGCTACATACACCTGTAACATTTCAACCATCTCTGGGACGTACATCTCTGCCAGCCCAGAACACTGCAACATCAAGCAAATACCAACCACCTTAGCATTTTGTCCATGCTTGATGGAATGCAATATATCATCACTGATTGCAAAGCACATACCTTTTCTTGCAGACCAGGCAGAGCTTCACATAACGAGCCATTGATGTATTCAAGAACAGAATTTACAGTGTCCGGATCTGCCAAGACTTGCTCTGCAAAGGTAGATATATCCAGACATGTGTCACAAATGACACTCTGAGATACACCATTTGATAATGCGAGATCTGATCCCTTCCTCACATGAAGCCTTTGAAGGCTGGGGAGTTGCCTTTGAAACGATGAAACCGATCTTCCTGTCTGGGCAAGCCCCAAAACTGCAGCCAACCGCCAATGCACTGACATAAGTTACGACTGACAATAGGTATCAGCCGCCAAAAAGGATAATCAACCATGTACTACTAGAAACCAGCAAAAAAACCCAGTATCACATTCATATGGGCTGTAAACTTTCAGGTTATGCCTTTGTTTAGTTCAACTTCGATATCCTCCCCGCTATTTTCAGCAATTAGCCTCAGGAAAATTGAACTTACCGCGCATATGATCAAAACGAGATTCCTGAACCCTTGCTGCAAAAAAGCCTCTAAATGGAACATCTGCATCAAAGAGAAAGCCTGTCACCCTTCACATCCCATACATCTCCAAAAATACAAATGCAAGGAGAAACATAGAAAGATGCCTCTCTCCCCAATTCATGCTGTAGGAGCTGTCGGCCAAACCCTCCTACTTTCCTTCAGATAAATATTACAAATTTCTTTAAAAGCTTTGTATACTATCGAAACGTACAGGAATGGAACTAGCCTGATGAAAGATGGGAAGTTCGCGAAAGTTATGACACACACGCTTCCGCACTCACAGAATAAAGCTTGACATAGTAATCACAAACAGCAGTGCTCTAGGGGTCCACTCAAAAAGAATGCTTGGACCTGGATGAATGGCAATTGTCCAAGATAAGAGCCGCCGGGAGAAAACAAAAGAAGAGGAGTCGTCTTACCGCCATGACCAAATATCACGATTTTGCGGGCGTGCCCGATCGAGGTCCCGAGCGCGAAAAGGAGCAAAAAGGCAATCAAGACTCTGGAGCGATCCATTCAAAAGACGGTAGTCCGTACGCAATCTGCCGGAAAGAAATGGCAAGATGCTCCAAATTCAGCGCAGGCCGGCTAAAGAAATACAGACTCGGCAAATTCAAGGCAAGATCTGAACAAGGTGTGCTGTGTGCAGTGATTCAAATGGTGAAAGAAATCAGAAGGTCCGGAGAAACCTATTGGGAAGATGAGCGACGAGCAACTGGTACCAAACGCGTGGAAGGCAAGACATCTTATGCAATGACCCCGTCAAACTTAGTCGTTGACTTTCCTTACCCTAACAACACATTAGGAGCACATTCTACACCAAACCACATGTACTAGAAGACGTGGGATGGACTTCATTAGCTAAAACTAATCTGCCCATCCCTCACACCCTTGCAGGGCCAAAAACCGAGGTTTCATGTAGGTGAATTGTCAAATCTGGGAACAAAACCTTGAAATTCTTGAAGAGAAGGTTTTCAAATCTGGAATTTTGAGGCCATTTTAGTTATATTTTCGTGAACAAACCTACAAAATGTGGAAACAAACCTTGTAAATTTTGAAGTTGAAAATTTTTTTGGTTCTAACTAGAGCGTAAAACCACTAAACTCTAACCTATGAAGCTGTGACATTTTCATTTTCACGTGTAAAAACTATTTTCTCTGAAATCTACAAAATTCTTAGGCAATTTAGTTATATTTTAGCTTCTAAATCTACAAATTCTTGAGAAAAACCTTCGAATACTTAAAACCCCAGTTTTGTAATTTGTTGAGAAAACGGTTTTTTGTGAACACTGGCCGCTGAATATTTGATCTCAGCAAGAGATATTGAACCCACAACGTGCTTTGTAAGAGTTCAAAGTTCTAACAATGCCCCATCCAACGGAATGTGTTTTCATGGCACTTTATGCACACAAAAAAATGGACTTGGAATAGCCATAGGAGATCCACCTTCAAGACAACCGTGTTGGTGGGAGTCTCTAGAGATGGCACCTTCGATAGCATTGTTGGCAGGCAGCAACTGCAAGAGATCGCACCTGGGGATATAAGTGTTGTGTTGCATCTAAGAAGTTGTCGACTAGGAAAGACCTTGCATCACACGCAAGAGGGCAAGTCATTCAACCCCAACTTATGGCCTCCAATAAATTTTCATGGAGGGAGTACCAAAGATCGGTATTGAGCTCATCTTTAGGGCCTATAGCTATGATCAAGGCACCATTGAGTCTCACTTTGAGTCACCCCACTCCTCATTAACTTGAAAAGACTTGAAGAATCCATGAGAAGCACAAGCAATAGAAAGCAAAACACAATAGTAGAGAGAGCCGTCTTAATAGGCATGTCCAAATGGAGAATAACCCAACTAGGTTACCACTACATTTACTTTTGTTATCAATGTTGAGAAGTGGGCCTTGCATTTGAAAAGGCAGGGGCCACACCCTTATTTTTTTAGGTGTGTGGACTTGGGAAAAGGGTGGGAACAGAGACACACGTACATGCATGCATGCACGCATGCCCCCCCCACATACACATGCACACTTTTATTATTTTACTTGCAACTCTACACACACACACACACATGTTTCCACCCCTTGAGTACTCTTGCCAAGCCCTTGGTTAGCTGATTGATAGTGGTACAACCAGCACTATCATGCTAAGGTCAAGGAGATGGCTCGGCTAAAAATTCATGAACTAGTTTTTGGGGAGGACCATAAGGAGTAAACTTATGGAGAGATTAATTCCCACCAATGGCTTGCTAAGGCATAATAGAATCTCTCAATTTGATATGGTAAACTATGGATGAAACAAAGAAAACCAAACGCATAAGGTTGAAACATTAGAGTAAAAGTTTTTCATCCATAGTCACATGATCTTATAGAAGCACTCTTAGTAAAATTAAACATGACTTTGTTTTAACACATAGCCAAGATAGGATCGATTGATTGGCAATCGACATCAGAGAGTTCAATCCACTTTGATAGCCAGCCAAAAGCACAGGTAGTACACACTTCAAAAATAATGAGAGGTGGAAAGACCATGTCCTTCACAAATAACAAGAGCAACAATCTCCCAGTTCGACACCTATTATACGATGACAAAGACTAACTTAGTCCAGGTATGTCACCAGAACTAGAGACGATTGGTCCAACTATCACATGGGACACTATCTTTGGTTTGCAATAAAGAACTTTTTGGAAATTTCATACATGTATTTTTTCATAATCCACTCTTTGAAATTTTCTCCATAAAAAGATTATTTACTGATTTTGTATGTCAGTATGGCTTGCATAGTTTGACAGAATTCATCCAAGATCTTAGCTTTGCATGGTCTTTCTCCAATAGTATGGCAGCATCCCTATGCAAACCTGCTATCACCTTTAGGGATAGATACGACAACATTTGTGAATGCCACACGCACAATAAAAATAAATTTGTGAATGAAACTTGGAAACATGTCAGTCTAGATAGCAACATCATTGAGAATGAATACTTACGAGAGGAAATAAAGAAAAGCCTTAACCATATCCCAAGAAACGGGTTTAATATAGAAGGGGTTATTTCAGCTTTATCGAATGTTTGGGTAAGACTATGTGAGATTGCCCCCTTTTGTAAGGATAAGTTACACGCACTACAATGGGAATTTGAAAATTTTGGGAGAAATTTCTTAAGAGGAATCATAGAAAAGAAGAATATGATGAAGTGTGAAGAAATACCTTTTATGCAGCATCCTATAATTCAAGAAGAAGTCTCAAAAATTAAAACTTCTTTACTTGTCACGTCTACTGACAAATCAAATAATACGTCAGCTTACATCTGCAGAAAATTTATCTTTGGATGTGCATTTGATAGACTATCTAGCAAAGACTTTGTCTGGATCCATGACATCAATACCCTCAACCAACTGGTTAGAGGGATTGCTCAATTTGACCTTAAATACAATATTGAATCTCAATCACTCCCATACATGATGGCGACTTATAAAGCCCACAAGAATACTTTCAGATGGATAACCAATGCCCATTCCTGCATCTTTGCAGAATTGGCATCCCTAATCACGCTTGCTTTCCAATTGACTATGGAGCCAATTATGCGGGTAGCTAAAAACTTGCAAGCCCAAATATTTGAGGAAATGGGCTATGAGATCAATGCTTTTTGGATTATTAATTCTGCATTTAATGTCAAGTTTATAAGATAAACTTACCTGAAAATATTCACTTGATCTATACAACGGATATCAAAAAGTGCTATGAGAACATACCCTTGGAGGGAAACGATGGACTAAAATGCGTATTGGAAATTGTTATTAATATAGCATTCGATGAAGAAAAAGCAACTTTTTTATGTATAAGCCATGACATGAAGAGAGCTTCTTGGAGCAAGAAGAAGAAAAAGACAGGAATTTCATGGTCAAGCATGGAATTTATTAAAATTACCAATATACATGTAAGATTGGGAGACATGGTCTTTAAGCAAGTCTCAGGAATCCCTATGGGATTCGCATGTGCCCCATTATGGTGCAAGTTGTACCTATTTTGGTTCAAATATACCTTTATCCAAAAATTATGGAAGAATAGAATGCCTACCATATTGAAAATGTTTTAAAATGTTTTCAGATATATGGATGATATCCTCATGATCAATGTCATGTCACCCAAACGATTCCTTACAAAGGGAAATGGAGACGATACACCCTTCCCCCCTCATTTATCCCCTTCATTACTTGGAGATTAAAGAAACCACCACTACCTACTCCCAAGATAGTCGAGGCCATGATGTTGGAGTGAAGGTAGATTTCCTAAATATAACTATCACTATCACCCAAATGGAACGCAGAGTGGCCACCATGGTAAAAATGGAAGCAGTAGGATAGGCATTCGTTGTAAATAGATAGGAAAGGTAGTTCTCCCACAGAATCGTCTGTTTATGAACCAAAGCAAAAAATGGCTTGGAGATTATCGAAATGCGAAGCCTTCTCCTAGCATAGTGCCGTGGGCTAACGAACCCCCGTGTACAAGTTATACTACAACAATGGCTTCCAAGGATATCCAAAGGACTATCCTGAGAAGGATATGATGGATTCGCAGAGAGGATTGCAGTGCCCCAGCTACCAAACGAGTCGAGTCGGTTTGATACTAGAACATACTGAGTGCTTATGGCTAAGACATGTTAAGATTAAGCTATTGGTAGAAATGGCAACCGTATAGAATGCACGGGACAATGCATACGCCTTGCATGGAATAGACATAGCATGAATTCGCAACAAAGATATTGTTATATAACACAATGCTTAGCCAAGGGACGATCCCAATGGAGGGAATCTGATGGAAACGCCGAAATACTCACGCTATGTCGATTAAACTAATGCAGTAAAGCAACGAATCACTTAGGTTTACATATCCGGTCGATGACAGTTTTATTTGAGGAAGAAAACGGAATACGGACGAAGCTTGCATAATGGGACGCACACCCGCATGGAGTGGCCCACATGGGACACAGCCTCGCACTTGAGTGGCCCAAATACTCCCTTATTGCAGTCCTTACTATCTCGACGACCATAGCTGGTGCAGCATGCAAGCTTTCGAGCCCGTCTGTAATACGGTTACACTATGACTCTTTTCCTCTTCCCACACAACTGCGCAGTCTAGCACACTAACACTAGCGAGCATACTCGAAGTGCACCTAAGCAAAGCTACACCACTATCACACAGTAAAATAGAGAAAGGTTTCACATAAATTTGCTTTACTAATCACGAGGATATCCAGTGATTTATTGAATATAATACGAGATTATAGATACAGAAGTAGAATACACTCATAACGAGTTTTGCTGTCATGAATGTTTGGGTAGGACATAGATAACAATTACGCATTAGCATTGAAGCCTGTAGTCCCACCACTGCACATGAGTGCCATATTCTTATATGCATGTGTTGGTGGATGGATGCAAGTGAGTCTTCTGCACAAAGGGCAAAATAACAAAGCAGCAGTTGTTGCTCATTCTTCTAAAGCAGTGTTCAAGCTGTGATGTCTTGATTAAAATATTGACTAGTGATAAGGATATGACAGGATCACATATAAATATCTCACGTGCCTGCTCAGGAGGCAACTGCTTCAAAAGTGCCCTGCATAAAGATACAAGAAAAGTACTCAGACAATTATTTGCTATTATTAATCTGATTGGTAAAGAGATCTGATAAATTAATACCTTAAACATATGTACACGACACAATCCAAGTGAGAGCAGTAGTCCACCCATCACTAAGGATTGGGACGGCGGACTACTGCCCAACAAAATTTTCAAACTTGATGGGTGGAGGAATGGTCAAAATTTTGAAAGCCTTTTCATCTCTCATGGGAAGAGGTTTAAAAAAATTTTCAAACCGGTACTCGACCCTGCTGACGACAACCATGTCCTTGTCCATGAGAGTAACCCTTCTTGCATGGGCAGCACAAATGTTATTGTCATTCAAAAAATCAACCAAAAAGTCTTCGCATGCCTCTTGGAGACCTACTATTGCGGCACTCAACCATTTGTAAAATCCAAGACCCTGACTTTATTGCATATCATCTTTACTATCCTCATGAAAGGGGCCCTAGGAATAAGTAAATGGATAGTGTTATGTGCCTTCCTTATCTCATCAAATAGTTTTTTCGCCTGTGCCTCAAAGTGAGTAATTTAGAAACGCTCTTTCCTTGTGAAATTGGCCTCTTTACACTTTTCTTTGATGCCTCCTTGCTCGATTTCATGGGCTTGTGAACCACCTTCATAGTCTGTCTTACTTGAGCCATGAGTGTCTGCAATGATGGAAATAAAGGTGTCATAAATACAGGATCAGAGAATAAGGTCATGGATCTTCGTATACATCTCGAAATTTTCATTGACGACATGATATATACGATCCAACGTAATCTCAAACGCTCCTGGGTGACACGCATAGGACTGTTCACCAACGGCATTGATTTATCATGTGGATGAAGCCGCCCATCTGTATAGCTCAGTGAGCAACTTGGATGGATTTTTTGCCCACAGTGCCGATCTACTTCTTTGGATGGGATGCCGGACCTTCCATATTGCTCCATGAGTGAGTCGGCTTGATGATTCGCTCATGGCATGAATTTATGCATTAGCATGGGGCTGGAACTTCCATATTGCTTCGTAAGGGACTATGGCGTGATCTTTGGTTTTAGACGAAGCGGGCCCATCCGTATCACTCCTTGAATGACTTGGTGTATTTTTTGCCCACGGCATGAATATACCCTTTTGGACTATGCCAGACCTTTCGTATCACTCCATGAGCGAGTCGGCTTGACTATTCACTCATCGCAAATTTATGTATTATGTCGGGGCCGCCTAAAACTTTCGTATCGCTCTGTGAGTGACTCGATAGGAATTTTAGCCCATGGTGTGGATCTAGTCGTTTGGATGATGCCAAACCTTCCATATCGCTCCACAAGAGAATCGGGTTGATTATTCAAACATCACATGAATATATACATTAAGACGAGGCCAAAACTTTTGTATCGCTTCGTGGGGGACTCGATTAGAAAATTCAACTATGGCTCGACATTCTAAATTGTCCCATAAGAGATTCACATGAAGTATTCACACATGGACAAAGGCACACCATCTCTATCACTCTATGGTGATTCACATAGAACTACTTGCCCTCGGTGCGGATTTGCTTAACTACTCGACAATTAACAAATTACTCTTCAAAAAGATCCCTCGATGCTCATGGTGATATAACAACACGTTGTGTTCATACAAAATCTAGGCTAGAGCATACCTCTGGTCAAAGCAAGATGATGTTGGCCGGTACTATGGATAAAGGAAGTGGATGGTGGCTTGTACGGGTCAACTTACAAAATGCTGAGATGTAAATACGGAAAATGTATGTGAGGCTCACAAAAATTTGGCGTACTGAGATGTAAAGAATTTTTTAATCTCAGTTTAAAATATATAGGCAGAGTCCACAATGATCATAGTTTGCCATATGGTGTAGAGCAATTAGCTCTCTATACATGGACATTGGTGTTGACATCAACCGTAAAAAATTTGTTACATGTCGTTGGTGCTGATGTTAACCCAAATAATTTTGTATAGAGTTGGTGGTGACATCATCCCTAAAATCCTGTACAAACGGTTCTCCTATAAATCATTAAAGTCAGACCCTTTTCTCAAGGCCAACACATACGTCGGTCCATTCTTAGATATCGCGCCAGTGTTACTGCCTGTGTTTTGTCCGGAGAAATTTGTATCTACCGTTCTTTATGATATCCTATATCATCAAAATCGGTTAGATCCTACGATACCTTTCATTAATTCATATTTGATTTTTTGTCATTCAATTTTCTACATTTTTTGTTAAGGGTTCAAGACCATAGAAAATGATTTTTTTACTAGGCTTTATATTCCAATGGCACGATGGTTAAACCTTAACAAAATCATGATCAATTCCCTCACGTTAGAACCACTTGGTTGACCATTTTTTCACGGCGCGAGGAGGGCCTTTACATTTAGTCAGAAATGGCTTGTCGCACCGTTCACGAAACAAAATTTCCATGTTCTGTTGGAGGGTTTTGTTTTGGCTTGACATGCATAATCACTTATTGGTCCATAGAGGATGCTCGGTCGTCTTAGCGTGGAGACAAGGCCGTTAGCAACGTCTATCATGCTATTGCCCTTAGTTATCTTCAATAGGTGGTGCCATTGTCCGAGTTATTTTTCCATCCTATTTCGGCCATTCGGCCCAAACTAATGCGTTTAGCCCTTACCTAACCTCGATAAGTCAATAAAGACCCAGTAACACTTCAGACCTAACCAGAGCCATGGCGCAAAGAGGAAGTTTTGTTTTGCTTGGAAATCCCTAATCGCATCGTTGGTGAAATTGCACTTGAATCCTGAGTTTAATCTCCCCTGCATGCAAAGTATTTGAAACTTCACATGTGTTTGTAAGTCGACTCTCAAAGTGTACCTACTCTGGGTTGTGTTTGACAATATGATTTTAGAACTCACCACCTCATTTTATATTGTGATTTTCCTATATTTGCTTTTAGAATTCACCACCTCATTTTAGATTGTGATTTTGCAAGCTACTATTGGGAAATGGAGAAACAGGTGCACAGTACGAAGTGTTACAATCCAAAGGACAATAATGACATTCTTGAGGAAGTCAGAGATGATCCAACACCTAATGAGAATTTGTTTGATCTTTTGAGGAAGGATGGGGGAAAGATAACTATGTTCCTTTAGTGGAGCCTATTTTCAATGTAGCTTTCAATTTAAAAGAGACTATTATGAACTTGACAAGTAACATTCTACAAGAAGAGTGGGTGGCTTACAATAAGCTTATAGAACAAGAGATCCTTGTTCATGGTACCTCAGATTTTGTGCACATTGCAAGTTTTGTTACAACTGCATCTAAGAAGTCCAGTATGGCTAAAAGGTGGGATGTCTTTCCTGATGATGAAAAGGTTAAGACCACTCTTAAGAATTGTCCTCTTCATCGTATGGACTATTGTTTGCTGGAGTTATATGTTGGGTTTGTGGCTTTCCTTCTTCTTCATGTGGATAAGAGGGATCCGACTATAGATCATTCTAAAGTTGGAAAAAATACTAGTCCAATAATTAATATTAATGATGCAGAGGAGGAAGTCCAAGAGCCAATCTCAGTCGAAGAGGAAGAAAGACTTACAGAGAACCTAGATATTGTAGCATCGACTGTTATTGATGAGGGATCCTCATCCATCGATGGACAATAAGTATTATCAGATTCTATCATCCTTGCTTTGCCTACCTTTTTTATCAATGGCAAGAAGTATATTCTACTGAGAAGATTATTGTTTAGCAATAATAGCAGATGCTTGCATCTCTTCAAAGGATTTTTTGGATGTCGAGAATGAGCACAAAGAAGAGATTTTTGTTCTAGACATAGAATCAACGGAATTTTGTTGAAGCTCCTAAGGCCTTGGAGATGTATTTTGAGAAAGTGAAAGAAGCTGAGGCAAGTATTCCCACTGAAGAAGAACATTTCAACATACCCATGAGGAGCACATCATCATTGCATACCATCTTTGCTAATCTTATCCTTCTTGGGACTGGAAAAATACACTTTTGAGGCCTTATTTGTGAAGTGTATCTTTGAGCAATTGGTAGAGAGCATGATACCCTCTGGTGCTTATACCACTTCATCACATGCATTCTGAACCTCCTCAATGCTTAGAAGATTAGTAACATCATTTAGTATCCCATGTGTGAGTACATGTTGTATTTTCTTGCAATGCGGGTCTCGAATGATGGAAAGAATGTCACCCTTCTTCACACAAGTACGCAATAACTCCCCAAAATCTTGAGGACCCAGATTATCACCACATGCTTCTCTCAAAAACTTCCTATCACAAAAAATGAAGATTAGTGATAATAATCAATAATAATTTAATCAAAATATACTATAACTTTTTACAGCAACCAAACCTTGTTACATGGACTCTTCGTTTGCGAACACCACCACTAGCTGCGATTTCTTGAATGTTACTGATTGGCCTTTTCTACTCTCTTGACCCTAAGGGGGTGCACTTCATTTGAGAGACTGTGTTTTGTAGCTTCACAATGTATGCCTCTTTCTCCAACTCCAAGGTATTGTTTTGTGCAGCTTGTAGTGCTTGTTGCATACCACTGAAATTACATTGTAATATTTGTATGTGTGCATGGAGAAATTGGACTATACTTGCATTACTTACGCTTAGTCTTTTACAGTACCCGAGCATGCCATTGTCACCCTCTCCAACAAACTGAATAAATGATGGAATATCAGTAAAAGGAGGAGGACAAGTTGAGGAAGGATCCTTCAGATATAAGTAACCATCAACCCAAAGATCCACATTAGTCCGACATTGTTGCCTTTGTGTGTGCTTCTCTTGTGCACTCAAGCGTTCATTTTTCATTGGTGCATATTCATTCAATATGCAAATGTGCAAGTCCACCTTTCGCGATCTTGTTGAGTCAATAATGTTTGTTACTTCTCTGAGTGCCATTCAAAAATAAGAGGAGACTATTTTGATGGTTTAGGAATACAAATGAAACAGGGTTGTATTCGTAATGGGAGAGGTGAGCATGGTGAATAAAGAGATCTTGAGAGAACAGGAGTACTCACTTACATGCTGTATTCGCAATGGGAGAGGCAAGATTAGTAAACAGAGACATCTTGATAGCGGGAGAGAGAATCTTGATGCACTATCTTCTTGTATTCGTAATGGGAGAGGAAAGCTTGGTGAATGGAGAGATGAGGGCAGATTTTTTGAGAAATTGTAATGAAATCAAAACAATGGCAAGATGCAATGGGAGAGAAGAGCTTGGTGAACATAGAGGAGATATTGAGAGAAAATGGGAGACAGGGAATCTTTGTATATTTCGAGGATGCAAATGTTGATAGTGGTTTTAATAGCAAGAAAGAGAATATTAGGAAGAAATTCGAGCTCTGAAGCTGTGGGGACCCCCTCCTTTAAGGCCCATAGGTGGGCCTCTTTATGAGCTTTGTCAGACTAATCCTATGATAATTAGTCTAAATCCCATGAAATTAGGTGGGCCTCTTTATGAGCTTTGTTAGACTAATCCTATAATAATTAGTCTTAATCCCATGAAATTAGGGATCCTTAGAAGGCCCTTTTTATGCTCAAATGGTTCCTAATGTCCATAGATTAAATTTTTTTGGTTAACATGGAGACGATCAAATCATTTCATCAAATGGTATTAGATTACCTTATATATCTTACTAGTACTATTTTTATATGAAGTATATATGGGTATTAGATTACATGATATATGTTACCAATACTCTTTTTATATGGAGTATATAAGCATCAATACACTTTTATGTGTTTCAATCTAGGTATTACATTATTTCTTTCCTTGCACATGTAAAGCTTGATCTTGAAATGGCATAGCTTCATTCATAATACTTGTTATGGGTCTTTAGGGTAGTGACTACAATTCTATATATGAAGATGATGGTAATATTTATTGAGAGGAAGTAGTTGAAATGTGATAAGGTACTAAGAGAAGACACAGAGCCTTAAACCCATCCCCCAAAGTATTTGAGGGACAAAAGAGAAGAGTGGGAAGAGAACTTGATCGAGACAAAGTAGGTCTTTTAAGCCCCCTCTCTCTTTTTGAGTTTATGTATTGGCAAGAGAGAAAGGGTTGTAAAGGCTTTGGGACATGGTTCAAGAGGAGTAGCACTTGAATCAATGTGGTTGGTTAGATGTGTGAGAGAAAGCTACCTTTGTGAATAAATGAGATGAAAAGCTAGGCTTGGCTGCCAAAAACAGCAATAGCCTACTATTGTCTATAGAGCATACTTTGCCTTAGTTGTGTGAAGCAACAACATCAATTTTCCTCTCCCTATCAACCATATACAATGGATAACTTGCATATCAAATAGCCTTTGCAGTGCCTGATTGACGATGCCTTTTTTTGTTAGGACCACACGAGATGATTTTCATGTTGCAAGGTTTGTGAGATGCTGTTATGTTGTGACCCAGATAATTTCTCTACATTTGTGGAACAAAGGCATGGTGGTTCAATAGGTAGTGTAGCGTTGTATGTGTATTTTTGATAGCAGTTCGAACCAAGTTTTGTTTTGGCAATGCTCTACCTTCACTTTTGCCATGCCACCATGCCCATGCCTCCCTTAACTAGTTTCTATTCTCCTGCATGAGTTCTCTCTCTCTCTCTCTCTCTCTCTCTCTCCCCCCCCCCCCGCCCTTCTCTCTCCCCCCCCCTCCCTCCCTCCCTCCCCCCCCTTTCTCTCTCTCTCCCCCCCCCAAAAAAAATCAACTCATCAGCATCATTGTCCTCTATTAATATACTCCAACACTTCATAAAGGCTAAAAACATCGAAATAATAATGACGAAAGGGCTTCAAGCACCTCATGTCTCTCTTTTTTCTATACTTACATTCTCTATTGGGTGCACCAATAGTTTTGGTTCTTGGGTTAGTCTGTGCCCTTGATCTACTATCCTCCACTTGTATGTTGGATGGCCAAAAAGAGCAACACTTCACCCAATGTTCAAATTGTTACTAAATGTTTTGATTTATGGGAACACATAGACACTACCTTGATTAATATTTTTTCTCCATGAGCACTAGTCCAAATACAATGTTGTTATGTTTGCATATTGTGGTTTGTGATCTCTACTAATGGCTTGAGGCACATTGGATAGTGCTACGTGATGTCCCTTGCTAGGAAGCTTTGTCAGTTTATGCATCCTAAGACTATTAAGCCTGATACTTGTAGCTCGACCTACCAAAGTAACCTTAATGCTAGGAACAAGGTATCTAAAGGTATTTGTCCAAAAGTTGTTTTGCAAGAGCATAATAAAGTTTGAGTCTTAGATCACGGTTACATGAACTGATGGATATGCTATGGTTTGTTTGAGCATAACTAGGTCAAAGGCAATAGGCAATGCTTTGCTTGGCTTTTGCACTCTTGATTGTTGATTTGATTGCAATGACCGTGTGCTCACCTCAACCGTGGTGATTTGAATGGCTTGTTGTTGCTTATGGAGCATAATTTTCCATGGTGGCATGAAGCAACAAGGTCTCTCTCTCTCTCTCTGTCTCTCTGTCTCTCTCTCTCTCTCTTTGCTTGACATTATAATGGTTGATGATAACCCATTAAATGCCTATCTAATGATGCCTATTATGTTGGGATTGCTCAAAGTAAGCTACGTGATCTGCATTTCTATGGAAGTGTCAGAGTCTGCTATGTTGTGATTAGGATAATGTTTTTGTGGTTGCAGAACAAAGGCATGGTGATTCAATAGCAAAAACCAAGTGGTATGTTTGATAGCCATGCAAACCAAGTTATGTTTTGTGTAAAGATATTTTACTAGATACTCACAGTTTCTCTTGGGTGGACCACTTGTTCTCAGTTTTAGGTGATGTGTGCCCTAGATTTGGTACCCTTGGCTTGTTTGCTAGATGGCCAAAAAGAGTGATAGTCTACCCAATGGCTTACTTATTTTACTGAATGCTTTGATTTATCAAAACACAAGTTGATGGCCATGAGCATTAATTTGATGATATTGCCTTCTTAAACGTTGGTCCAAATACACCATTTCTTTTTTCAAATTTTGTGGTCTACAACCTACATTGATTGCTTGACATAGTTTAGACAACATTGTAAGCTAAGCCGAGTTGAGTAGCTCCACCAATTTATGGATGATTACCTTGGTAATTCCTAATACTTATGGTTCATCTTGTCGATGTAGCCTGCATCTTTAACAATTAACCATGGACATGAGGAGAAAAAATTGAGGACACGTGGCAGCTTGGAAGAGAAGAGCCTACCAGATGTCATAAAGAAGGAGCTCTTGGATGGAGGCTTGAAGAGGGGAGGAGATGGAAAGACAAGAGGTAGGCTTTGAATGGGGAGGAGGTGGAAAGTCAAGAGGCAACTTTGGGAAGGCAACTTTGCAAGGAAGGAGGAGAGAGAAGGTCAATGGAATGGAGGACATGGAAGTTCAGCTTTGGGTGGAAGGTGGAGATGGAAGGTCAATGGAATGAAAGAGGAGATGGAAGCTTTTCGAGCCATGGGTTATGACTAAGCCAAAATTAGTATGCAAGATGAATTGATTAGCAATTTTACAACCCATCAATGCATGTGCCAAAAGGAGCTTTGAGTGTTTAAAACATGCATTTGCTTTCACCTTGGCCATTTCTCAATTACTTTTTGGTTGATCCGTTTCCTTGATTCCAGCAAAGCAAACAAACGAGAGTTCCATTGGATCCAGATAAAGGAAGCAAATTGGATTCCTAAATCTAGCATTGATTAAAGAAGCGAGCATGAAATCATTCAATATCTAGGGGAGAAGGAGGCCTACCTTGCGGCATTAAATCTAGCATTGATTACAGAAGCGAGCACAAAATAATTCAATATCTAGGGGAGAAGGAGGCCTACCTTGTGGCATTTAACTCACAAACCACCATTGTTGGATTACTCGAAACTTTTGTACTATTAATCTGTAGAAGAATAGAGTCGCATTTACAGATCTAGCTAAATGGAGCGATTGTATGCGTGCCTTTGCACAAAGTGGTTCAACCTGATGTTGAGATGATGGTCACAAATTGGATCTCTTGCAACCAATGGCATTACTCTTAAACCATAGCCAATTACGAGATCATTCACATCAAAAATTGATCGAATGATGGGAGCGTAACTCCCTGAAGCAAATGCTTTCTGCTAGGCTGGTTGAGGGAAGATCCACCTTCAGATGGCGAGTGGTTGAGGATGGTCATGTATCTTTGCCCGTGTAAAGTACGGGTTCAGTACTCATCCTTATTAAAGAGACATAGAAAACAATCGTATGTTGGTTTTAAAGCATGTTTACCACAACAAGCATGCATTGTAGTAACATTATTGATTAAGTGGGATGGTGGCAGGTGAGTTGACATACTTCTTTGTTAGGTTTGTAGTGTAATGAAGCCACTTTGAAATGTACATGAGCTGCGATTCTCTAAGTGATGGATGGGACAACTCATCCTAGAACTTGAAAAAATGCTAATTATTTTTTTGACGATTAAACAAATCAAATAAGGTGATATGGATTGAAAACTTATGATAAGCTAAAAGTCTCCAAGCTCATTAACAAAAATACAATAGAGGGATTTTTTGGGGAAGTATCCATCATTGAAGGTTGTAAACTTGGAAGAAAAATGGAGAAGCTCTTGGTGATATTTGGGTGTCCTTAATTCTACCCTTACCAATGTAAGGAGTATCTTTTCTAACAAAGGTCTAATGGCTTGAGGACTTAAGTAACATGGTTACAACTATGGATATGTTTGTTGATCATTATGGATTGCAAAATTGAGTAATGAATGAAGTAGTTAGGGTAGTCTTTTGATCGCGCACACACGCGCCGCCGTGCACACACACACACACACACTCTCTCTCTCTCTCTCTCTCTCTCTCTCTCTCTCACACACACACACACACACACACACACACACGTGCACACGTGCATGCATCATAATCTTTGAGCTTATGTAGATAGACATGTGGGCATGACCCATGGGAGCATGTAGTAATATAAATTTGTCTTTGCTCATGGCATCTATGAGTGAGAAGTTTCTTTTACTAAAACAAATTGCAATACTATTGTATTGAAAATGACTATAGACCTGCCTACATGATGATGCATATACTCTACCTTGTTATTATAGTGCTCCTCAAATTCTCAAATTGAATACCTTGTGAACCATTTATCAAATTCTCAATGTTATCAAATGCATATGGCCTTCCATCTACAAACATCATTTCAAAATGAGGGACATTCTAGCTTCTCATCCTCCCTAGCTGCCATCACATTTGAATTCTATAGATTACACATCGAAGTTGATCCACTCAACCCAAGTGTACTAAAGAACCACGAAAATCATCCAAGGTATTATATGCCTTTTAAGAACATGGGAGTCCTATGATATGCACAATCCATGACCAATGTTGAAGGCCATAAATGGTGCTATCATGCATTGATTCCCGTGAAAACTAAAAAATATATATATGTAACTCTTAGAGAACACAAATTGCTATGTGCAGCTACACACCATACACTTTGCAATCATATGTATTCACCATAACTATGAGGTATTTGAGCAAATAAAATTCCCCTCTTGACATTGGAAATATTGCTTCAACACTTTTAGCCTCTATTTTCACTTTTAAGAACTAAAGTATAAGGATTGTGGTGGTTTAATTGGGGAAGAGAGTATCTAGAGAGTAGTAATAGCTGAAATGCTAGTAAGAGCAAGTAGGAATTGAAGGAGGGAAGGAGCTTGGGAATTGCTTACTAGATTAGCTAGTTTGGGTTTTCTAATTGTGCTGCTATGTAACTCTTCATATTGAAATAAATAACAATGCAATATTGGAATTATAATGAACTACTCTCCCCCTTCTGCCCCCTTTGAAATGTGTGGCTTTATGACTTAAAACATTTTTGTGGAATCCTCACCTATCGACGTGTTGAATAAGGCAAATTATGCAACTATTCATTCTAAAAACATTGTTGGATGCCATGCCTCATTGTGAGCATATAACAACTAAAAAGAAATAAGAGATATCAAACACACATCTTAGGCTAGTTCTAACTAATTCAGTTTAATACCCTTTATCATACCAATAATTATATGTTGAATTATTCTTCGCATACTTTTGGACATCTTTCATAATCAAGACACGTATAAAGACTTATAAGGAGCTTTGCAATAATATTACTAAGGGGAAGCTATCAAACTTCCTATTTTTTCTCTTTGCACCTTGCTTTCCTACTTGACAATTTGAGATGTCCTATTGTGACTCTCATACAAGTGCTTTTCTTATTGGAACCTATTTCCTTTCTAGCCATACTAAAATTGTTGATATATTTATTTTTCACAAAAAGGCTGAATATATTAAGGGATTGGTCAGGCGCTAAAAGAAGACCAGTTACAAAAATTGGCAGGGCCAAAATGGGCCACACGCCCTCTGCCTATGCTACATGCAGCAAAAGGATTATACCTTTAGTGACACACCAATCAAAAGAATATTTTTGTTGACAAACAGGGACTTGTGGGCTCCTTGTGGGACAGTACCTAGCCAAAGTCTCTGAGAATACCCTTAACCTGAATCACAATCGTAGCCACATTGTTGTCACCACCCTTACCATGATTGAAGACTAAACTGTTTGTGGAACTCCCACACTACCACATCAACACCCTTGTCCGGATGTACGGCCAGCGAGCTACCAACATTGACGAGCGTCCTCACCAAGCGGAATCATCCTCTAATTAGCACCTAGATAGAACTTAGTCATGATACCAGATTCACACACTGCCCTCTCGACTTTGTACCAGACATCACGGGTGATTGGGTAGAGCCAAAGTACATGGCTCACAACTCATGCACACTAGCGAAATAGGTACTTCTTTGGCCAACTTGCAGGAGCCGCCACTATCCACAGCAGGAACCTAGCCTTGCATGTAAGAGCGTGCTCTCGCGTTGGTGCTTGAGAGCAAAATCAATGCTCAAGCTCTTCTTGTTCTTGTGTGTTAATGCTGTGGCCGCCACGCTCAGGACTAGCTTCTCAATGCCCCACTAGACATGGGATTTTCATCTCCCTAGGCGGGCATTGTGGTGCCACCTTCGCTGTGACCTACCCCAGCAGGTTTTGTTCTATAGAGCCTGCTCTACAATCACACATCTCACCTTCTAGAAGGTTGACAGCTTGTTTGGCAAAAGCAGATTGCATGTTCCCTCTAACAATAGTGTTCTGACAATGGAAGCGAATCTGGGCATGAGAGAACGCGATACTACTTTTGCTAGGCGTACCATTTCACTGCCTAGTGGGTGGAGCTAAGAGAGTCGTGGGAACGCTCTTTAACAAAGCTCTTTCAGATTGTTCTCAACCTTTGGGCCCACCATGCCTGACCCCTATGCAAGCCCCATCTCTTGTTCAAGTCGACTGGCCCCATCTCTTGTTCAAGTCGACTGGATCCACAACATTCTACAACATCCGTCGATATGCCACCTTGGCCGAGAGCTTACTGAGATGTGTCTTGCCTAATGCCCACTGATCCTCCCTCCATTGTGGTGAGGTGACTATGTTGGTTGGCTAGCCCTCTAGTATGCAATCTAACACTACCTAAAGCAGGTCGTTCTCACCAAGGCTCACGAGAAACTGTTCCGCTATTTGGTCGACTGAGAGCCCAATCTGCTCCATTTGCATCCCAAAGATTAATCCACCTTCTCACAACTTTATGAAATAAACTTTGTGCTCTTACAAGATCACGGAATCCAAAGGGCTTGTCCAGAAAGGCCTGGCTCCACCATATTAATCCCAGAAGACTGTGTCACCCCTCAGCCAGCTATTGTGACTTTCAATGGCTGGAGTCGACGGAAAGTCGATCCTGGCCATTGGATTGAGAAACATTATGAATAAGAATCCCAACATTAATCAACAACCGGCAGAATTCACCTACCAGGTCACTTTTGACCGACTGTTGAGTACTCTGACCGAGTCTGACGGCCCCCACTGGCAGCCATTGGCGGCATGAAACCCACAACCCTTAGATCTAACTTACATCAAACAGCCATAAAACACCAAGATTTTCACACCATTAGATCTTGGTATCAATCCTATGGGGTCCTGGAAAGGCATAGTTCGTGAGCCATTAGATCCATGTTTTAATCTAACGGTCCACGTGCGACGTTGCTCGTCTACCCTTGGATTGAAGTTACCATTGTATGGCAGAATGACGGCACTGCTCACGCACCATCAAATCAAAATCTAACCTCTCGGATGTCCGCCACGTGTTAAGCCCGCCTCCCCAAGCCATCGACGGCTGAAAATTACCGGTGGTCACCATTTATTGGTCAAAAATTGGCGCCATTGGCTCTTGGCCTACCAGTCGATCACTAGGAGCACCAGTTTCCTCCTAGTAAATGTCTCCCCCTAGCGATTCCCTACTCCTTTCCACTGAAGGAGTTTAACCCCTTCTTTCAAAGTTGCTACCAAACCAACAGTCGAGCCGACTATCTTAGGTAGGAACCCTTAGACCAACTGATTGTACCAAGACAGTTCATTCTAGGAGCCCACCCCTTACCTCGGGTCATTTTCTATTAGGTGTATCAGCAAATCAACCCATGGAGAGCGAGATAGTCTTTTACAGATTAGGGACTAGTTGCACAACCTTACATTCAGGATTCCAAGCCCGCCGCCCTGAAAGCTTTGGAGACTTGAGGGGATCCCACGAAATGTGATGGAGTTTCCTCTTCCCTCCATATTCGACCCATAAAAAGGCCCGCAACAAACGTTTGAACTCGTCCCAGTCAGATTTGGAGAATTTCCATATGCTCGTGCTAAGTATGTTGAGGTGGCAAAAAAAACATGTTGAGAATGACCGCACTCTTGCATTTCAACTCAATTGGAGACCATGTCAAGCCGTCAGCTTACCCTTGATCTTGTCCATGAACTAGTTAAATATTTGCTTGACCATGACCCCGATACCCAGTGGGGCTCCTAGACACCTGACTACTTCACCTCTAGGGATCAAATTGACTTGTAGGGAACTCAACTAGACTAGGGGAGGCTTTGGGTTAGGTCCTTAGAATGAATGTTTTGGCTAGATTACACTGAGACTCGATGGCATGACAAAACCTATCCATCACTACCATAAGTCGGTTTACATTGGCCTCCTCTTCGACACGAAAAGTGACTGTGTCATTAGCAAGTAGATGTGTGCCTAATTGGCCACCTGAGGAAAGGGCCACGCCACGCTCTTGATCCTACCTTGCAACACACTTAGTTTGATGTGGTGAATAAAGGTTAGTCCAAGTTGGTCGACTCCAGTGAGAAGCCCATGCACAGTGTTGATCCGATGCATGAAGAGCCCGCAGGTATTCGAAAGGAATTGGTGGAGCTAGACCCAGTTGTTGTGGCCTCCCAAGTCCTCGAGACGCTGCTGGCTGCCTTACATGGTGATCAAGAATTACCAGATACCAATCACAACAAGTGCCTCCTTGACGAAAAATATTAGGACGACTTGTAGGAAGATCATTGAGAAATAGCCGACAGGACAAAAGGTCTGGCCCTCCTCAGTTATTCGTCGGACAAAGACTATTACCAAAAAGGATTAAAGAAGCGACTAGGTCTACTGGATCCGTGAAGGAGAAAAGGTTCAAATTTTTTAGAGATGCATACAAAGTCCTCGCTCAGTAATCGGGGAGTTGGGAGCAGCAAGGGTTTGGGGATTGCCGTAATGTCTTGGAATATCGGAGGTTGGTGTGACAAAGGGAAACAAAAAGGTTGTCGAAGAAATTGAGGTCGCAAATTCTTTTGCTCCAAGAAATGAAGCGTGGCCCACATGAAATTGGTGGTTTGATTGTCAAAGATTGGGCTTTGGAGTTTTTGTAAATTGTCTACAACAATGAGGCAAGGGTGGCGCGGCAATATTAGTTCAGAGTAGCCTTAGTTCGAAGGAACTATACCAAGATGATGAAGGTCCTATCGTGGTTGTCTCAATATGTAGGGATGGCTTCCTGTTCAGGGTTGCCTCACGTTATGACTCGCACTCCCTGCAAGACAGAGCCAACTGCTGGGAGTGCCTTGAAGGTTGCATGGAGGATGAACATGGATAGTCTGGGATGATTGGAACTTCATGAGTAATGAGGCAGATTGATCTCACCTAGTCCCTTTGATCATTGGCCCGGAAAGGGATGCATGGGAGCATTGTTGATATTCTTAGTGTCCTTAGTGTCCTAGTGTCTTAGTGCTCGGAAAGGGTTGCATCGTAGCATTGTTGATATCCATAGTGTCCTAGTTCTTTATTTTTATAGGAGCCTTGTGCTATAATTAAAGGGGATGATATAACAAGTTTGAAGCATAGGATTCTGCTTCTGATTCATGAAGTTTTTAATTGAAATATGCATGATCAAGATCTAGTGGTGTCTACTTGCATTAAAAGTTTTTCCCTTGAACATAACAAAGCAACTTTTAACGCCCATGGGGGGTCACTATGTGGAAACCTCATATAGCACGTGCAATCATTCAAGGGTTACCTATATACCTCTTATACCCCTAAATTATATATGCTTTCTGTAACTCTACAAGAAAATTAAACCCCTTCCGTTGATTGCACGTGCTATCTTACATTTTCCTAGTGAACCCCTCGAGGTTCCCCTCGAGGTTCACTAATGATGAGAAATGGAGATGCTACTTTGAGGGGTGCTCTTATGACAAAAAATTGGTGTTTAAAGTCAACCTACACAACTTAAATATATTGTGAGAAAACATTCCTAGTGATACCAGTTAGGGCATAATTAAAGAAAATATGTGGAGACATTCGTGTGACCAAGTCCTAAAAAATTATTGGAATTAGGCACAAGCATCAAGGTGTGGTGCTTTAAGGTAAGGAACATTTGAGTGTGAGGTTTCTCCACACCCAAACCATTTATTCAAGAACACAAAGTAGATTTTTGATGGCCTTTGTTTCCAAACAAAGTCGGGTGAATGTCAAAATTGTTTCCAAACAAACTCTCTCTCTCTCTCTCTCTCTCTCTCTCTCTCTCTCGGCATGCCACATGAATGAAATTCATCTTGTTTTTTTTTCACAAAAAGGCTGAATATATTAAGGGATTGGTCAAGCCCTAAAAGAAGACCAGTTAAAAAAATTGGCAGAGACAAAATGGGCCACACGCCCTCTGCCTATGCTTCACGCAACAAAAGGATTATACCTTTAGACACACCAATCAAAAGAAGATTTCTACTGACAAATAGGGACTTGTGGGACAGTACCTAGCCAAGGCCTTTGAGAATACCCTTAACCTGCATCACAATCACAGCCACCTTGTTGTCACCATCCTTACCATGATTGAAGACTAAACTGTTTGCGGAACTACCACACTGCCATCAACACCCCTGTCTAGATGTACGGCCAACAAGCCGCCAACCTTGACGGGCGTCCTCACCAAGCACAGAACCATCCTCTAATTAGCACCTAGATACAAATTCAGACACTACCCTCTCGGCTTTGTACCAGACACCGTGGGTGATTGGGCAGTGCCAAAGTAGAGGGTCACCAACTCAAGTGATTTGTTGCACACTGGCGAAACAGGTAGGTGTTTGGCCAATTTGCGGGAGCCATTGATGCGCCACCGTCCAAGCCTTGCATGTAACAGCTCGTTCCCACAAAAGCCAAACGCAACAAGTCCAGAGTTATCCCCGTGGAGAGCCCCTACAAATTTGCTGCCAAAGTTCAGCATATATATTCCCCAATGGGTGCGTCCAACTTCCATTGTCAGAATTGCAGCTCCACAGCCCGCACTTGTAGGGGAGAATGCTTGTTCGTGCTCCCCTCAGCTAGGACGGATGGAGTCCAGCCTCATGCAGGAATGAGCTCTAACACAGATCTTCTAGATTGTCCTCAACCTTCGGGCCCACCACGCATGACCCCTCATCTCTTGTTCAAGTCGACTGGATCTACAACATTCTGCAACATCCGTCGATAGGCCACCTTGGCCGAGAGCTTACTGAGATGCGTCCTGCTCAATTGCCCACTGATCCTCCCTCCATTGTGGGGAGGTGACTTTGTTGGTTAGTGTGCAATCTAATACCGCCTGAAGCAGGTCTTTCTCACCAAGGTTCACCGGAAATCCTTCCGCTATTTGCTTGATTGAGAGCCAATCCTCTGCAAAAGATCAATCCACCTTCTCACACCTTTGCCGGCTCTTATAACATCACGGAATCCAAAGGGCTCGTCTCGTCAAAAGGCCAAGCTCCACCATATTGATTCTAGGAGACTGTCACCCCTAAGCCCGCTGTTGCGACCTTTCCACTGAAGGAGTTTAACCCCTTCTTTCCAAGCTGCTACAACACCAACAGCCAAGTCCGAGCCGACTATCTTGAGATCAACCGATTGTACCAGACAGTACATTCCAGGAGCCCACCCCTTGCCCCCGGTCATTTTCTACTAGGTGTGTCAACAAATCAACCCAGCCCATGAAAACGGCGAGATAGTCTTTTACATATTAGGGCCTAGTTGCGCAGCCTTACATCCGGATTCCAAACTCGCCCTGACGCTTTGGAGCCTTGAGGGGATCCCCATATTCGACCCATAAACAAACGTTCGAACTCATCCCAGTTGGATTTGGAGAACTTCCATATGGTCGCAGTAAGTATGTTGAGGTGGCAGAAAAAACATGTTGGATGACCGCACTCTTGCGGTCCAACTCAATTGGAGACCATGTCAAGCCTTGAGCTTACCCTTGATCTTGTCCATGAACCAGTTAAATATTTGCTTGACCGTGACCCCGATACCCAGCGGGGCTCCTGACTGCTTCGTCTCTAGGGATCAAATTGACTTGTAGGGAACTCAGCGAGACTGGGGGAGGCTCTGGGTTAGGTCCTTAGCACAAATGTTTTGGCTAGACTACACTGAGACCTAGTGGCACGACAAAACCTATCCATCACTTCCATAAGTCTGTTTACACTGGCCTCCTCTTCGACAGAAAAAGTGACTCTGTCATCAGCAAGTAGTTGTGTGACTAATTGGCCACCTGAGGGAAGGGCCACACCCTTGATCCTACCTTGCAACACACTTAGTTTGATCTGGTGAATAAAAGGTAAGTCCAAGTTGGTCGACTCCAATGAGAAGCCCATGTAGAGTGTTGATCCGATGCATGAAGACCTTGCAGGTATTCAAAAGGAATTGGTGGAGCCAGACCCAGTCATCGCTATGGCCTCCCAAGTCCCAGCGGAGACGCTGCAAGGTACCTTGCATGGTGATCAAGAATTACCAGATGCCAATCACAAGGAGCACCTCCTTGACGAAAAATCTTAGGACGACCCGTAGGAAGATCATCGAGAAATAGCCAACAGGACGGAAGGTCTGGCCCTCCTCAGTCACCCATCGAGACGAAGACTATTACCAAAAAGGATTAAAGAAGTGACTAGGTCTGTGGGATGCGTGAAGGAGAAAAGGTTCAATTTTTTTAGAGATGCATACAAAGTCCTCGCTCAGTAATCGGGGAGCTGGGAGCAGGAAGGGTTTGGGGATTGCCGTGATGTCTTGGAATATCAGAGGTTGGAAACAAAAAGGTTGTTGAAGAAATTGAGGCCGCAAATTCTTTTGCTCCATGGCCCAGATGAAATTGGTGGTTTGATTATCGAAGATTAGTTTTTGTAAATTGTCTGCAACAACGAGGCAAGGGTGGCGCGGCACTCGTAGCCTTAGTTCGAAGGAACTATACCACAATGATGAAGGAGACTATCGTGGTTGTCTCCGTATGTAGGGATGGCTTCCTGTTCAGGGTTGCCTCAGTTTATAGTCCGCACTCCCCGCAAGACAGATTCAACTGCTGGGGCCACCTCGAAGGTTGCATGGAGGATGAACACTGGATAGTCGGGGGTGATTGGAACTTCATAAGTAATGAGGCAGATCGATCTCACCTAATCCCTCTTATCATTGGCCCGGAAAGGGATGCATGGGAGCATTGTTGATATCCTTACTGTCCTAGTTCTTTATTTTTATAGGAGCTTCGTGCTATAATTAAAGGGTAAGATATAACAAGTCTGAAGCATAGGATTCTGCTTCTGATTCATGAAGTTTTTTAATTGTAATATGCATGATCAAGATCTAGTGGGGTCTACTTGCATTAAAAGTTTTTTCCCTGAACATTAGAAAGCAACTTTCAATGCTCATGGGGGGTCACTATGTAGAAACCTCATATAGCACGTGCAATCACTCAAGGGTTACCTTTATACCTCTTATACCCCTAAATTATATATGTTTTCTATAACACTACAAGTAAATTAAACCTCTTCGTTGATTGCACGTGCCATCTTACATTTTCCTAGTGATCCCCCCTAGGTTCACTAATGATGAGAAAATGGAGATGCTACTTTGAGGGATGCTCTTATGACAAGAAATTGACGTTCAACGTGAACCTACACAACTTAGGTATATTTTTAGAAAAAAGTCCTAGTGATACCAGTTAGGGCATAATTAAACAAAATATGTGGACACATTCGTGTGACCAAGTCCTAAAAAATTATTGGAATTAGGCACAAGCATCAAGGTGTGGTGCTTTAAGGTAAGGAATATTTGAGCGTGAGGTTTCTCCACACTCAAACCATTTATTCAAGAACACAAAGTAGATTTTTGATGGCCTTTGTTTCCAAACAAAGTTGGCCGAATGTCATAAGGGTGAAGGGAAAAATAGGCTAGAAAGGCACCTACCCCCCCAAAAAGGTACCTACCCCCCCAAAAAGGCACCTACCTCCCAAAAAAGCTAGAAAGGCACCTACCCCCAAAAAGGAAAGGTATCTAATCTCAAACAAAAGGAAGGTTCAAGGGCCAATTACAAAGAAGGAGGTAAATATCTGGTAAAGGGGCATGCAAAATGGGCTCCAAGCTCAATGATGAAGTGAAGAGGAGATTGTTGAACCCGGATTCCTATCATATGCATTCACTACATCATAATCACACGTGAGCTCGTCATTATGTGGATTGTTGGTAGCTCTTAGGTGGCACAAGGAGGAAGTGACCATAAGGTTGTTGGATGTGAGAGGTTGCAAGCTTTTCTTGACTTCTCGAAAGTTGATGAGGGCTTGTTTCTAAGCATGGTTGACTCATGGTGGTGAGGGTGGGTTAGGGTCTGGCTGTGCACATGAAGTGGCCCTGGCTACGCCCTTGGGCTTGTCCACACACCGAAATTGAGAGGATGCATGCACCCTTAGGTGCTTCGATTGGCACCTTGGATTTTGGGGGTGCCAAAGATGGCACCCATGTGCCATTCCTAGTGACTGGCAGCAGTAGCCAATCATCACTATCAGGTGTGTGGAGAAAAGTAACGCTGGCAATCAAAATGGGAGGCTGTAGAATCGCATCCAATGTGCGCCCAAGATGTGAACAATCGACGTTCCAAACGATGAGTGTGCAAATACTCTCAAAAGGTGGTGTGGGATCCTTTTGTCTCGGCATGAAAAGATCCTATGAGTCATGGATTGGCCACGAGAGCAAGGAGAATAAGATCCATTGATGGAATGGCAGAAATGAGTGTAGGAGCGCACTAACACAAAAGATGGGGCCCTAATACGAGGAACTCTTTTGGAAGGTCCAAGAAGTTGCGTGGAAAGGGAAGAGAGAGGTCGGTGACTTTTCACGTGAAAATCCGATCCTCGTCGTTTATGCTTCTACCAAGTGATTGCTTCATTTTGATTAAAGTCAACCTCCAATTCACGCTCAAAATCCAATCTTGCACTGCAGCTTGCCCCTACGGCAACAGCATTGTTTCTTCCTCCACATCCAGCCTTTGTTTGTGATCGCCTACCTCCATTTTGCCTTTCCTCTGCTCTTGGGCGCAGCGCTTTTCTTACCGTAGGAAGAGCTCGAACCTTCCTGCGCGCTCCAGACAACGGCTAAAGTAGGTTTGTTGTACAACTGCTCGCGTATCAACACGGACACTACCGAGTGAGTAGACGGGTGTCCTTGACCAGCCCACTAGTATTCTGCTTGAACTTCGAAGAGTAACGAGTTGCCGGAGTTCATGTATCAACACGGACACTACCGAGTGAGTAGACGGGTGTCCTTGACCAGCCCACTAGTATTCTGCTTGAACTTCGAAGAGTAACGAGTTGCCGGAGTTCATGTATCAACACGGACACTACCGAGTGAGTAGACGGGTGTCCTTGACCAGCCCACTAGTATTCTGCTTGAACTTCGAAGAGTAACGAGTTGCCGGAGTTCATGCTTAAAAGTTTTGGAGTGAAAGCGGAAATGAATATGAGCTATTGTTGCTGTATCTGTTGCTGTATTAAAACCTTGAGCAAGTTCAGAGCCTGGACTATCCCTTTGTCATTCCATGCTAGTTGGCAAATGAATTTTTCATGACTAGAGTCTGTCGGGATGGCATTGTGTTGCTCTATATATTCTAAATAAACTGGACTTAAAGGATGTCTGACTGCATCATATTTGCTGAGAGCTGAGACAGGCTCTATGCTCCTGTACAACTTAATTTGGAGGAGGGCAGGTGCTGAAGTAAAAACTGCGTGCACTTACACTTAAATCGGTGCAAGTGCGTCAAGGCTAAGATGATGCAAGCCCTCTCAAGGCTCCCTCACTCGAGAAACACCTACGTTTGCACTTCAAAGTGAATTGTAAACCCGGTTGCTTCCACCATATCTGGCATGAGACAGATGCTAAACCAGGCAGCTCTGCTGAAACCTGGATCGGAAAGGTGGTATCATGAGTTCCATCACAATATGGAGGTCTGTTTGCTGAAAAAACAGCAAAGAGTGGCTGGATTTGCTGCCATACAGAAGAAAACTCCTCAAAAAATTGAAATTCAAATGAAAATTTTGTGGACCGAAGGAAAAATTACCAGTGAAGCTGATTTACTGGCCCCCCTTTGTAAGAACACCATGGTGCTGCTAAATGGCTGCAACTGGTCCCAGATCTTTGTGTTGAATGGATTACAATTAAATTTCAAGTGTTTATAGTAGTCTTGCCTTTGTTATAATGTGCTTTTCTATAATTTGCAGGGGAAACTTTGAAGAAACCAACGTCCAAGCACACATGACAGGGCGTCGATCTCTTGGTGCTAAAAACAATGTGGAACCCATGCCTGGTCCTCAGTCGGGTAATGTACTTTGCTTTCCAATGAGCTTATAGAAGTAGCTACTGACGCAGCACACACTACTGCTGGCCTTCTTCTCGTGTCTTTGCCTTTCCTCTAGTTTGATTTGGTAGTTCCTCAGATGTTGCTAGGCTGAAAGCAGCTGGTTGAAATGCTAATCAACTTAATGTGATGTTACAGGACAGTTGCCAAGAATAGATGCTAACAAGGAAACACTAAGCTTGGGGGTAGTCATCACAATTTGTGTCATTGCTTTTGTGGCCACGAAAATATTCTTGGGCATTTTATTTTACTGGCGATGGTCAAAGAACCGCAAGATTTGTGAAGTCAAGGTGTCAGGTAAGGGAGCATTCATAATTTCTTGCTCATTTCTTTTGTTTGCTTCTATTGTACTCTTTCTTGGCAAAATGCCCTGGGACAGGTGTTTTTCCCTTACCAATATCTCATCTGAAGTATCAGCCTGGAATTCTTTTGTGGCATTTCTACCTGGCACAATGGTTTGACAAGAATCTATTTTTATACAAAATTGATTACTATTACAATTTGCATTGACAGTAATATCTTTAAATTAAATACAAATAAGAGTGTCAAGTCTATGCAGAACTGCCAATTATGTCTTGCCCTTCTGTGCGTGTACCTCTGTGTGTGTGTGTGTGTGTGGGTGGGGGGGGAGGGGGACAGAGAGAGAGAGAGAGAGAGAGAGAGAGAGAGAGAGAGAGGCAGGGAGGTATTATGTATGCACTAGGCCAAAGAGGCCTACAGAGACCAAATGGTAGAGAACATCATGTGATAAAGAACCCTCTGTGGAGAATTATAGGTGCGTATCACACCCCTAAATATTAGTAGACTAATGGTAAAAAAACCCCTGTGGGCAAGTAGAGGTTTCTATCACACCCCGAAACACTAATAAGCTGAGCCTGAAGTTCAATGACATACTGAGTGTATGTCAGCAGTCAATGCTCGGTCATGTGCCAGCTGTAGGTGGAAATTGTGTGGGCACTGCTAGCGTCCCAGCAAATGTCCTGATGCCTCTGAAGCCTGTCAGAGATTTGCCATTAGCGTGTTCTCGCAGTCGGTTGGAAACTCGGGAGAGACTTGCTTATTTCCATCTTCAAAATACCAAAATTCCTATGAAAAAAGTAACTTCATTGCATGAAATGTCATCAATATTGTCAGCTAATGACAGGATGGAGATGGATGTATCACAGCTGATCTACCCTTGGGTGTACAATGTCTCCAAAGTATGTCTATGATGTGCTGCCATTGTCTTGCTGTTTGAGCAGCCCTTGGGATTGTCCAGAAGTACATACAGCCAAAAGAGTGTGTATTGATTTAGAGAACCAAGTTCAAAACCTGGCAATACATGTGCCTACAGCATACTGACGCTGAGGTAAGGTACCCAAACCATCTCCGGATAATGTACCTACTGTTGTAGAATCTTCGTCACCACGCGCCTTCCCTATAGGCTTTAGTACCTAAAGATATGAGTCTTCTGCTCACTCTTTGTATGAAATGTGGCCTCTTCTACCTGTGCGTAGATCTGCCGCAAAGTGTGCTCCTAGAAGGGCCCGTAGGGTTGCTGAGGTTGACTGCCCCCCCTCCTTCATGACCGGACTTGGGTCTGTAACCAGCAGCCCCTTATTGTTTGCTGCTGCTCGTGCTGGCCTTCTCCCAGCCCTTTGGCCCCATATATGGGCCCATGTAGCTGCCTTAAAAATAATCTAAGAAGAATATGCACATTCCCCTAAGTCCTCCTCATATGGGGGCTCACAAGTGGGGAGGTGCCCAATTTAAGTTCAGCTTATTCACCTTTAGGCTAAAATGTTAAAGTCTAAATGTTGTCAAACGCCTCACCAATTGTGACACCAAGTTCAACTTATTCACCTTTAGGCTAAAATGTTTGAGTTTAGATGTTGTCAACTACCCACCTATGACTCCACGTGAGGAGGACATGGGGGAGTTGTACCAGCAGCATAGGTTTGAGGGAAGCCACATGGGCTGAGAAAGATGAAGCCACAAGCGGCTGATGAGAGAGAGAGACAGAAGAAGCCTGCCACGTGGGCAACCTGCAGGCTGCCACAGGGGGAGCTAGTACAGATTATTGGCTGTATGGAAGGGCTGCATGGGTGCAGTACATGGCCCTGGCATAGGGCTGGCTTACTAGCAGCAGCATGCCCTGTAAGGGCAAATGATTCTTTCTTTGTTTAAAACTGTTTTCTACATTTTCTTTGAGCTTGCAGCATCTTGTTTTCTGAATATCAAAATATTAAGTTGTAGCTCGTTCTTTGCAGGCAAAAAACTCCCCTTCCGCAGTATAAAATTGTGTGGGTGCACCGTGCAAAGCGGCTTTTTCTTCTTCTTTCTTGAAAATAAGTGAAAAATGATCCATCTTATATTCCAAGGCGTCTGACTTGTGCACATGTGCAGTGCCTTGGGCATATTCCCTTATATTTGCACAAGCTTACCTTTATTTATCCTTAAATTAAATGCTCATTCAAGGAATGCCTGTGGGGATCTACAGGTGGCAAGATGGTGATGTTCAGGTCATCTGGGAAGGCCACTCCGTCAACTAAGGTCATATTGAAGAAAACTCAGAACTTGAATAACAATGACATCATTGGAAGTGGTGGTTATGGGGTTGTTTACCGACTTGTTATAGATGAAAATACTGCATTTGCTGTGAAGAAGCTTGCAAGAGGAAATCTGGATCTGCAGCGTGGTTTTGAGAGGGAACTAGAGACTCTTAGTGATATTAAGCATCGTAATATTGTCACGTTACGAGGATACTACACTGCTCCACATGTTAACCTGCTTATTTATGATCTGATGTTGAATGGCAGTTTGGAAATGGTTTTACATGGTAAGCATTGCAATTCCCACATCGTGTGACTGTCACTTCATGTGCAGTTTATTTTCTATAGGATTGTTTACTTTTTGTATGTGTATTGTGCAGATCGTTTGACCGGTCAACGTCTAGATTGGCCTACCCGGCACAATATTGCTCTGGGTACCGCTCGTGGCCTTGCATATCTTCATCATGATTGCGTTCCTCACGTACTACATAGGGATATCAAGTCCAGCAATATTCTATTGGATGAAAACTTGGAGGCACATGTATCTGACTTTGGTCTTGCAAAGCTTTTGGAAATTAGCAAGTCGCATGCAACAACCATAGTTGCAGGCACCCTTGGATATCTTGCTCCAGGTGAACTTAAAAGGTTCAGTGCTGTAAAGTCAAGATTTTTACAAGGAGCTTTCAAAGTCAAAATATAATCTTCCTTTTTGATTTGCAGAGTATGTGGAAACTGGAAAAGCCACTAAACAGGGTGATGTTTTTAGTTATGGAGTTGTACTGTTGGAGCTTGTGACAGGGAAACGGCCAACTGATGAATTATTCATTGAGAAGGGTGTCAGCCTTGTGTCATGGGTCTCTCTCTCTCTCTCTCTCTCTCTCTCTCTCGCTACACACACACACACGCGCACACACACTCTCGCACGCACGCATGCACGCACGCGTGTGCCTGTGTGTATGCAGGACGCATGGATTGAGACTTGCACCTGAACACCGGCAGTTTTGGCTTGTATCAATTCCCACTTTTAGCCTTATAGGATAGGATGTTGGGGTGCTTCCAAGTCAATAACTAAATATATTCTCTCTCTCTCTCACACACACACACACACACACACACACACACACACATATTTTTGGGGGTAAAAGAACCTTTCATTAAGAAGAATGTACATTCATAGCTGTCCCAAAGTGGGACAGCTACTACTCATAAGCTAGCAGAAGCTGAAAAGAAAGCTCACACACAGACACACACCAAAGTCGCAGGTGATTAGATTTTCCCTTAAGGTATGTCATGCACTGTATTGTACTTTACCTCATATACCATTCCTTTCTCAATTGTCTCAAGGGAGCTACTAGCAGCATGTATGTATATATGTGTGTCTCTCTGTCTGATGTATAAGCAGTGCTCCTGTCTTCAAAAGTTCTTCTTCTTTCGCATGTGAAATATATATGGGGTTCATATCCTTCCTCCAAACCAGGATGTTCCTGTGAAGCAATTATAGCTTTGTGCTCAGCCTTCTTACCCTTTTTGGCTTCAGTTCAGGCTGCATTTTTTTGCAGCCTCTTCAAAACTTTGATAGCTCCTTGTGCTTCCTGTTTTTTTTTTCCCCAATCGCATGCATCTCACTGTATGAGAATGCATATTAATGGTTTCCAATGCCTCCTCTGACAGGTCTTCCGTGTCATTCCAGTTCATGTTGGCCATTTAAGGGCAGATATGCCAATCAGGGAAATGTTGGAGGACACTACTTCCTCCAGAGGTTCATGTAGCTTGATCTGCATGGATAAGTTCACTAAGTTGGCCCAAATATCATCTCTAGTCGTGACATCTAAATCTCTGTTTCAATTTTACACTCAAAGAGATCAGATGGCTTTGTGCTAGGATGATGGATGGGTCTCATATATCATCGTGGTCACTAGGATTTTTCAATTGTTCCTTTTGCAGCACCTTATGTTCGAGCATCATGTTTGACTTACACCGAACAAATTTAAAGTTTTTGCGCTAGGATGATGGATGGGTATCATATATTATGCATGCCTCTGGGAGCTTTCAATTAGTTCTATTGGGTGTGTGCATGTATGTGCCATTGGAGTTTATGTGACTCTGCCCAACTCCTTGTCTAGGGGGCAATTGTCCACCCGATGTACCCAGTTTATTCCTCCACACTAAATGTCTTGCTGAGAATTGGGTTTAGCCTGTGATGTTGGAGAAGTCATGGAATGTGAATCATTCTGTGGACTGCACCAGGTCATGCTTTGAAATATAGCCTCCTGCAAACCTTTGATTTCGGTCACTGTAACTCCTAATCATTTCTGGAGCAGTGAGCATTGTTTTGCAATGCTGAACCACTCCCTTTTGGGGGATCATGACAGATACTCCCTCATTTTACATTTGCTTGCTCCTCAGCGTGAAAAATTACTTCCCATATGCATGGATAATTGTTCAAAATCATTCAAAGTTTTATTATTTGACTGAGCAGTATATTCTTTCTGTAAATAAAATGTAATTTACATGATCTGTCATATTAACCTGGCAGATTTGGTCTTGTATTGCAGGTCAGATCCCTAGTGGCAAGTGGACAAGTGAGTGATGTGTACGATGATGAATTGAGAGATTCCTGTCCTGAAGAAGATCTGAAAGAGGCTCTTGAGATTGCCTGTCAGTGTGTGAGCCCAACTCCTCAACAGAGGCCAACAATGCCTCAAGTAGTGAAAATGCTTGAACAGATGTTTATTGATTTGAATCTTGGCTTTGAAGGAATTGAAATCTGAAAGCATTTTGTTATTTGTTCTCCCAGTTCAGATTTGATGGCAGTCAGGTTGACACATAAATGACCGTAAGGACAGATATTTTCTGGGATTCCTGTGACTCTTCTGTAAAATTATTACGGAATTCCTACATAACTGGTCATGCTGGACCATGCTGGCTAAGTCCTATGACAAAGCGCTTCTATCATGTTACGATGCATACAAGTTAGAATCTGGAGCTTCAACACAGAGCAATCATTCAAGTAAAACTGCCTGCCATACATAGACTCTGTAATGAATTTTACAGAGGTTTGCTCAATGCCCATGGCTTGTAGCTTATCTGACAAAAGGCATTGGATGTACATTATAATTGAACTTTGTACACTTGCTTTTCATTCCCCTCCAAGCTGACAATGTATTTTATGGATTTGCCTCAAGGTGCATAAACATGTGAGTTCTTGAGGGCATTCCTTTGTGATAGAGCACAATCAAGGATTGGGGAGGTTCTATGCCATTAATTTTGAACACTGAATGGATGTAAACTACATGGTTGGTACATAACATTGTTTGATTATCAAGTGTTCCTCTTTGTCAGCAAGGTAATGCACTATATTAAAAATCAAACCAACACAGTTGAAATTGTACAGTTTGCTATCTGTGACTCCAGCAGGTGTCAATACATTACTCAATTTAAGAGAGGGGCCTTCAGCAACGTTGCATTCAATCTGGAAGGTTATGAATGCAACTTTTGTACAAAATCCTATAAAGAACCATACGTCATATTCAAAATGAAATATTTAGTGTTGGCCGCCCTTTCTACATTCAAGAGGCAATTCCTCACAATTTACCTCTTTTTATGATATAATGCGAATTCTTTTTCTAAATAGAATAATAAATTCGTTATGAATTAGCTTGACATGGCTAAATGGGTATTTCTTAAAAAATATGATGCATAGTTTGATTCGTTACGCACTCTTAGCTCTATAGTCAATCCATCTGTTACTAAAGAAGTTGAAGCGATCTTAGTCAATGGGACTACTGACATTTTAAGTCACGACCTTTAAGGATCAAATAAAATATATTGTGTTGGCCTCCCTTGCAAACCAGAGGCAATGCTTCCCACACAATTTATGGTCTACGCCTTTCATGATATGCTTGCGAATTCTTTTTTTACTGCAGGCATCCCTGAGGGGAAGTTTTTTACAGCAGGCAGCCCTGAGGGGAAGTTTTGGTTTCTTGAGCTCTCCTTGAGCCACGTGTTTTAATTATAGGCCTTGATTTGACTTTGATCTAAAGGCCTACAACACACCACCTAAAATTGTCCCAAAATCAACAGCTTTTAGAGTAGACGGCTTTTGGTAGCTAAACACCGTAGTAGGAGGCACGGCTTTGCTGGCATACGTGATCGGAATACCTTGCCAAAAAGGGTCCTAGCGCTAGAGATGGACACCTCTTCTTGATATGTTTGGTGTAGCGCTGATGGGTCTTGAGAGTTGCAGCAAGCAGGCAGCAAGGTAGTTACAGACGACCAGGAGAGCTTTGTTGGGAAGGCCGGTAAACTTGTGAGGAGCAGCCACAAAGCTTTCGTTGCTGAGAAGCGAAGGCTAGATGACCGTCGAGATGAGAGGATTGAGGGGTGTTTGTCAAGGAATCCTGTCAACAGAAAGGGTATTTGGCCTGCGTGGTGATGTCGAACGTGGCGCATACATGCTGGTAAAGTTGATGAAACTAGAACCTCTCGCTCTTATTTTTCTATGAAATCGAACTCGTAAAAGACAGCAGAGACAGTATCATTTCTCTCCCTCTCTCAACAGAGACACTAGGGCCTAGGACAACAGTCTAGCTGGAGCCCCCCTAAGGACTTTATTACTTGAGAGAAAAGGAATACATGAGTTCAGCGTGGAAGCTGTTCATACATAAAAATCCAAAAGTAAAATATGAATCATTACATGAGCTCTTAGGCCACCTTTCTTGACAACAAGCCACTTGTCAATTTCTACATTACTTTCCTAATTACATGCTACTAAGGGCAACTCTCGAGTCTTTGAAGCACTTGGTCACGCGAACTGCCTTCTAGACTCGTGTTAGGCTCTCGTAGCGCTTAGGAAAATAACTCTTCCTAGTACTTGCAACAATTAATTAAAGAGCACCACCATGGTACCCATTAATTGTTAGTGCTTTGCATGCAAATAATACACTGTGGACTAATTCTAGTCACGGTGGGCGTTCCCACTGAACACATGTGCACACATAACAAATATATATATTTATTCTCTGGTTGATCGAAGTCAACGCTTTTGATCATAATTAAGGGGCTTTGACCAAGGATCGAGGCACCTTAATTATAGTCAAGTCTCTCCAATCGAAGTTGGCACAACTCTCCAACGGAAGTTGGTACATCTTGGTTAATCGTAGTTAACTCTCTTGGTGCATGCCAAGCCCCGTTGATCGGAGTCAACACTCTCTGATCGTAGTCAGCTCTGTGGTTCTTTGGTTAACTGCAGTTAATCCTCTTAGTAATAAACCAAGTCTCCTCGATTGAAGTTAGGTTTACTTGACCAGGGTCAAGTATCTTTGACCGTAGTCAATTCTTTGACCATTAAAAGAACTCTTTGACCATAATTAACCCAAATGGAAAACTCTTTAATTATGATCAAATAAATGGTCAACTGCACTTTGACTAAGGATATTTACATTGTGGTGACATCCCCTTGGCTTCTATTCAGTTGACCTCAACTGAAAAGCTTCCTTGTAAACATCCAAAAGCTGTGGATGATCGGACATGTTGTCATCCATCCACTTGGCATCCAATGCCGCATAATTCTTAAATTTTAAAAGATACCTATAAAACTCCTTGCCTTGAGGGCCTTTGCGTACAACATGGTACACAATCTGCTCTGGTTGAAGGACCTCCTCCAGCTTATCCACTTTTGGTGGATCTTCTGATACTAGCTCTGTAGGCTCTGGCCCCTGGAATTTCTTTAGAAGACTCACATGGAATGCATTGTGAATCCTCCAATGCTGTGGCAATGCCAACCTGTATGCAACCTCATTTATTCTTTCTGTAACCTTGAAAGGGCCATAGTATCTGGAAGATAACTTTGCATACACTTTCTGTTTACCTTTAAACTTGTGGAGCCTAGCTTTCTCAAACTTCAAAAGTACCCAATCCCTTTCCTTGAGATCTAATTGTCTCCTATGCTTATTTGCAGCTCTTTTATGTTTCTCTTGAGACCTTTTGATTGCTGTTCGGACTTGGTTGTAAGCTGTCTGGAGGTCTCTCACAAACTGATCAGCTGCAAATATTTCATCCTTGGTCCTCAGGATAGGTGGTAGAATCACCTTCCCATATATGGGTATGGCTATGTGGCTATGAGTGGGGGCCTCACTGCATCAATTTAGTTCACAATTCAAGATCTCTTGGATTATTCTTAAATATCAAATGAAAGTCCTTGCTTCTCATTCTCTAATGGGCTAGTTTGAAAATTAACTCTCTGGCAAACATATGCTAGTGTTGATGTAGATTTATTAGTACAAGTGATCTAAGTGTAAGAAGTTAGCGAACAAATTTCTTTGACTTCCTCTAAATTAAGAAAAACTTATTGTCAAAAATTTGTGTGTATTAGTTTAATCTTCAAAGAGAAGTCTAGCAAACAAACTAGAGTCTTGTCTCAAAATGGTTAATTTTTTGGTGTGATCCTTGAAAAAGTATGTTTGATGTTTCCATGCCTAAATGATTAGTCCAATGCTCCATTAATGTTATGTTTCTTGTTTGGTTATATGTCGTAGCCTTTCTTTACTTCCCCTTATTTGTAATAATATTATTGTTTAATTATAACTACATGGACCCAATCTCTGTTGATAAATCTCCTAAGTCTCTCATCCTGGCAGTTCTTATCATCCCTGAAAGATAACCAAGCTTTATATAACCTTGTAGCTAGATTATTAGCAAATGTTCATCCGAACATGGAGTTGCTTCAAGCGAAAAATTGAGATCTTATAGAATCTCTTTAGCACACTTTTTAATTAAAAAACCCTCTAAAAGAGGGTCATCAAAGCAAATAAGGATATGACCAAAAGTTTGTTCATTTTGTTACAAATTAGTGGCACTACACCATGCGGTAGTAAAACAATGTCTCTTTGGTTAAGCTTGCATACGTGCACAACATCATCATATAATAGGTGCTTGATTGGTAAATTGCTATTCTTGTGAATGGCATGATCTTTTCTCCTCTTAAAATCTTGGAAGTTTGTACCTAAGATTCCATGTTGTCCAAGAGTGTAAAGCTTTCACAAGAATGCTGCCAATCTATTCTTCTACTTTTTCCTTGGATCACTAGAATGTAAGGCGCATTTTCTATTCTTCTACTTTTTCCTTGGATCACTGGAGTGTAAGGCATGTTTTCCCCCCTTCCACTAAAAGTATTCCCCCTAGCTAAGAAACGTTGCCTCTTCATTGGACCAATAGTCCTTGGTGAGTTGCATCCAGCACTCTTACATGACTACTTCACACCCCAAGGAAGGGGCAGGCAAAGGGTGTTCATAGCCCAAAACTTTTACAGGTGGAAGCCTGATCAATCAAGCAAATCCATTAGTAACAAGATCTTTTTTATCTTATAATGGGATTGCAACTGTGTGTGTTTCCTACCAAAATACTACCATAATTACTTCATTTATTACTCTTTTTTGCATTCCATAAAGATCGACAAGCCTATCCATAGTTGTATCCATGTTACTTAAGCCCTCGTGCCATTTACAACTTTGTTGAAATAGATCCTCCTTACTTTGGTAAAGGTCAAATTAAAGACACCTGAATATACCAAAAACTCCCTTTTTCTTCCAAGGATACAACCTTCAATGATGGATACTTCCAAAAGAAATCCCTCTGTTATATTTCTAGTAATAAGCTTGGAAACTTTCAACATATCCTAAGATTTTACTCCATATCACCTTCCTTAAAATTTTTCACTCTTGATTAAGGTTCTAAAGCCTTTCATTCATCAAAAGTAACATGATAAGAGTGTTGAATGAGAGTCAGGAAAAAAAAAGATGTTTCTCTCAAGTTTTAGGATGAAGTTAGAATATGCTTGATTTTTAAACCATTTTTTTAATGATCTCTCACTTAGTTGTGGGTAATGGATGTAAAAATGTTGGTCATGTCCTACATGATTCAACATATTGTTCAAAACAACATGCCACCAGATGTGGTAAGCGGGGTTGGGGAAGGGGCTATGGAAGAGGGCCTTTATTTGAAAACATCATCGACAAGGTTCTCTCTACCTCCAATGTCAATATCACTAGAGTGGTCCAATGTGCCTGGAGATGAGAGCCAAACCTTTGTTGGCGAGGTTAGGACCCAACATGAGGTGGATAATTCTCTTGCTCTTGAAGAGGCATGCATGCAGAATGTTCCATATATTGTCTAGCCGGAGATCCTTCCTTCTGAGAACAATTGAATGGATGAGAATAAATTATACTTGGATAGGGGAGAGGATATTCTTTAAAAGACCAATCTCTCTACTTGTTTTTAGTGCCGCCCATTCCCTTGTACAGGCTCATCCCTTTTGCAAAGGTGAGAGGCTTAAGGAATAATGTTTCAGGATTCAAGGTTACATTTGGTAAAGAGGCCTACCTATGTCCACGAGAAGGGAGCATTCATCGTTTTACTATGAACATTTGGGAGAGAGATCCAATGCTCACTGTCTTGAGCATCCTCTAAATTGCTTGCTTCATTTGTACCATAGAGTGAACTTATCAAAGATGAATCAACAAACTTAGCTCCACATGTTCCTCTTGAAGTGGCCCTTGTCTTGCTAGAGAGGGTAGCTGAAAGTCTACCATCTTGCAGAGCCAGGATTGTTCAAGCTTCTTGTGAAGAAACTCTCTTAGCTTGTGGATAATGACGTTATGAGTAGTTTGAGGTTGAGGTTCAATTCCAACCCAAATTTCAAATCCTTTCAAGGAATATGTCTTTTGTTTAGGAAGGGAACCACTGCATCCATCTACTTAGAGAATCTCAGCTCATATAGATTTCAAACTAGCTTCTTTACGTGGAAATACTATTAGAGAAGTACTACCACCATCCCACCAAGCAATGATGTTAGTACAATGCATGTTTGCTGAGGTAGGTAGGCTTTAACAATTGTTATCTATGTTGCTCTAATAAGGATGCAACAAATAGAGCCATTCTCCATATAACAAGATGAATATATGTTCTATTCTATATTATCAAAGACACACAATATGTAAAAGTTTTCAAAGGGGATAACTGTTGGATTCTAGGGAGACGATATCAAATATTACTTTCCTCAAGCGGTTGTTCAAAACCAGTTTTTAATTTGCTTTTCACAATTTCCTTCCCCTCTTTTAAATTTATAAATTCTCATTTCATTTTCGCCCTATAAAAGTTATTAAGCTCGATATGCCTAGTATATCAAGATAAAAGGAATTGTTAATTATTTTGTGCTCCCTTAATAAGTTACAGGGCTTAATTGTAGTATACACCAAGCAGAGTTGAGCACAATATCAAAATATTTCCATGTAAGATGCATTTACTATTAATTATCTACCACCTTAGAGTTTTAGTTCCAAAGGTATCCAAAGAAGAACGAAATATATCAATCTATTTACATGATGCAAGTAATAGTGGAACGGGTAACATCAATTTATATAATCCCTCAAGAGATAACTACTCTACACTAAAGAGAAGGTCGTCTCCCTGACATAATACTCACAATAAAAACAAAATAACTATTTTGGGTATCTGTTGCAAAAAAGATTTTGAGGTTCATCATCCCTCACTGAATAGAACTTCTTTTACTTCAACATTATCCCAAGTGCTCATGCAAGCCCATTAGCTATCCACGCACCAATTTTATTATCTTCTTGCAGGTCAACTTCAACCACTATCCCTTCAAAAGGACTTAAACATTAATATGCTCTTAAAACAACTTTTTGAGCGAATCCCTTCAAAGGCCTTATTCCTAGCATATAAAGTTTGCATTGGCAAGCCGAACCACAAGTATCAGGCATTATTGAGGTTAGCATCCATAAAGTGGCTAAGCCAAGGCCATCTTGCAACATTGTCCAAACTACATTAAGAAATTAACAAAGGTTGAAGACTAGAACATTTTAAAAAACAATTGTATATTTAGACCATTGTTCAAGAAGGCAATATGTTAATTGAAGTAACGCTCATGCCCATCGATTTGTGTTTCTATAAATCTAAACATTTAGTAACAAGTTGGACATTGGGTGGAGTATTACTCTTTTTGGCCATCTAAGAAACAAGCAGAGGATAGTAGATCTAGGGCACACATTAGATTGAAAGCCAAAACAACTGGTGCACCCAAGAGAAACTATGAATATCATGCAAAAGAACTTTACTTGAAACATAACTTGCTTTACATGGCTCTGGAACTTTCTTTGTTTGATTTCGCTCAGATTTCACTACTTCTGAATCAAAGCTAGGCCTTTGTTCCACCACCACATAAATGACGGTATTCTAAAAAATGACATCTGGGGCTTGGTGGATAGAATTACAAGAGGAGATAAATGGTACCAAGTGGGTGTACATGCTTAAGTTCAAGTCTAATGGGAGCTTGGACAAGAATAAAGCTAGATTGGTGGTGCAAGGCTATGCTCAGCGAAAGGGACTTGACTTCAACAAGATCTCTGCCCCCACAACTCATATGGTCACTATTTGGACAGTGACCGCTTTGGCTACCCATCACGGTTGGTCCACATTTTAGTTGGATGTGCAGTCACAACATTCTTTAACAAAACCCTAGAGGAGGAGGTATATATGGATCAACCACCTAGTTTTCAGGTTCCAGGGTCCACTTCAAAGGTATGCAAACTAAAGAAGGCATGATACGGGTTGAAACAGACCCTAAAAGCATGCTACTAGTGGATCGATGAGTTCTTCTCGAAGATCGGGTTGAATTGAAGTCCATCTATCTCTTTTCAAAGGGGGGACAAAGGTTGGTTCTGATCCTATATGTGGTTGATCTCATCCTTACCGGTGACCATTGTGAGAAGCACATCAAATATCAAAGATGAGTTCTTCTCTAAATTCCATTGGATACAACTCTCTATCTCTTTTCAAAGGGGGGACAAAGGTTGGTTCTGATCCTATATGTGGTTGATTTGATCCTTACTGGTGACCATTGAGAGAGAGAGAGAGAGAGAGAGAGAGAGAGAGAGAACCTCACACACACACATTGAGAGGAAGAGAAAGAAACAAGAGAATACTGCAAGTGATCTCAGGCAAAAGCCCCTCTATTGCTAGGAAAAACCTCTGCACAATAGGCTGCTCAAGACCTGGATAAAATTGCTCAACAACCTCAACACTAAGATGAAAAACAAGGGTAGGAGGGGGGTCTATATATAGCCCCTACTCCCCCTAGTCTGTCTATATATAGGGGGCCGAATAGGCTCATATATGGGCCAACCCACCATCTCTAGGTGCCAACTTGAGGCCCCTGGGGGACTGACCCCCTACCCTATATGTAGGGATCCACAAGCCCCTGTGAGAGGGTTGCGCCCTTGGTCAAAACGTGCCGACTATTGGCCAGCAACAACCCTAGGTCGTCGACCACCTACTGCTCTATCTGGAGGGTGCACGACTGAGCTATATGGAGGATTGTCCCCCCTGCATATGACCTGACCTATAGGGCAAGGTGGCCAACCAGTAGGTTGGCCCACCTTAGCCTATAAAGGGCTCATAGGGGCTATTCTCCTCCTCATAGAGAGGCACTGGCATTGAGGGCTGACCAGCATGAGACACACCACCATATTGGTCCCCATCAGGTGCTGAGCCTCCTCCAAATGGGCAGATCTGGCATACACTACTCTACCCTCACAAGGGGCAGGCACACCCAAAACGCAGGACCTCACTCAACCTACCCTAGCCTCATAGTGGGTGGACACACCCACAACACTGGCCCTCTCTTTCTAGAGTGACATCAGGAGATGTTGACCTCCAACAACCACATCAGGAAGATTTCTCAAGTCAAGAGGCTACTCATGAAGGTTCGATATCACAGACTTGGGATCTCCCCACTACTTCCTTGGGATTGAGATCAAGTAGAACAAGGACAACATTTACATCTCATAGTAGAAGTACTGTCAAGAGATACTGAAGCAGTTCGAGATGGACGACTGCAAGGAGGTTGTGACACCGATGGAGGCTGGAGCATTCATGACTCTTCAAATCTGGTAGATGCCAATAGGTATTGACAGTTGGTGGAAACTTTGCTTTATCTAACCAACACCAAGCCGGACATCTCTTTTGCTGTTGTGATCCAGGGAGAATCATTAGAAGGTAGATCTATGAGTGCTAAGGTATTTGAAGCATACTTGCACATACAGGATTACATACACCACATGGATTGAGTTAGGTGGATTTTGTGACTCAGATTGGGCAGGTGACCGTGACACATTGTAGCATGTGGGACGTTGTGGCTTAGGTGGATACTTGAGGATATGGATGTGACTTAATAGGAGGCAACGGTAGTCATGTGCGACTAGAGTTTAATAGCCATCGCCAAGAATCTAGTGTTTCATGCACAGGCAAAGCACCTTGAAGTCCATTACCACTTCGTACAAGATCAACGACATCATGGAGCTGATGTACTATACGACTGCCCGCAGACAATCTTTTTATGTACTCACGAAGGCTTTCCCACGAGAGCAAATGACACACCTCATTTGATGCATGGGGATCACCCACAGTGGCTTTTAGGTCATATCCAAGTTCCAAGGCTAGGCTAACAAAAGCTACCTGCAGCTTGTTCCAAGTCAAACCATCAATGACCTCCACAAGGATTGTAAAATCAAACAAGCCCAGAGTGCCAAAAGACAATTGTGGGGTTCTAGAAACAAAGGTTAAGGGAGTTGCACTAATAGCAGCTCTACCCTTGGCATGCAGCCCATCAACAACCATGACATGGTCTGATGTGCCTCCTTCAGTGTCTACCTTGACAATCATGATTCCAATTGTGCCCATCATAGTGGAGATTGTCTCTTTGCTAGATCTTACGAGGGACAAAGACCATGGCACATAGTTGCTTATTGGGAGCTCATGCAAGAAGCTTATTGAGCCTTCAATAGGTTCAGCTTTGATAATGGATGCGGTTGCACAATGTGCAATGACATCCTAGAGGTGCCTCCTTCTCCATGTGCTCTTTAGACCACAATAGGACAATCAACTCTATAGTAGGGCAAGCTCTTTGAACTGCTACACATAAGGCCGGGGCACAACTAGCATGACAGTGTTGCAACATCCATGATCTAGCAAATCTACCTGCATGTAAGGTAGATAGTTGGCTTATTGCCATACTTGGCAATCACCTTCAACCCTCAAGCATGAATTAATGACGAATTCCTTTGGACATTTGGGTTATGCATAGAGAGGGTAAAGAATTCTCCCATACACAAATATTTTGTTTATTGATACTAAGGCTCTTACATTTGAATGTAACTTTTAAAGTGGGGGTTCATTGATGTTCACGTCACTTGGTATCCCCAATGACTTTACCTCCTTACCATTCTCTCTCTTTAGAGCTAAAGTTTTGCTTGCTACAAAGTACATGTAATATGTGAAATGAGAGAGTTATCTTAATGTGTAATTATGTGTGCTTAAATTGAAAAGATAATAGTTGCATCTACTATATAAGTTTATTGCAATGTTTATGAGTAATTGAAACTATTCACATGCTTTGCGTAATTAAGTTATGAGACTTTCAATTAGAAAAAAGGGGGGGGGGGGGGGGGGGGGGCAGAGTTACTTCCTCTTTATTAGCAATGTCAACGAAAAAGTATTGCAAAGAAGCATCTTAAAAAAGCGTCTTTAAAATTTTCTAGATTTTAAAAGCAACCCAAATATGCAGTTCCACCAATGACATAACTTTCCATAAAAAATCAACTAATTATTTCCATATTATTGAAAGAAAAGTAAATAAATCATGTGAAAATAGATAAATTTCCAACACACCCTGAAATCACGGGATTAAGACATGTCAAACACAAATCCTCCACAATCTAGCAATCTGAATTCACACTTTTGGCTATGTCACACTGCTACTTGACATGCCAACAGCTCTCGTCTTGCAATCTATGCACTTTGCCCATAGTATGCCTAACATAAATTTTTATGAAGCACCTAAACTTTAAGTGTTCTGGTTGATGGCATGAATTCTTGACCACTGATCACATAGGATCCAAACTCAAGTATGAACTCAAAAAGCCCATTTAAACAAGTCCTAAGCAAACGCAAAAACAGTGTCTTTACCTTCGAAATATGCATTTTCCACCACTCCCTAGAATGATTTTTGCATTTTTTAAAAGTATTTTTTAGAAGATCTCCCTTGCTTGGTTTGCCGGCACTGGTTCAAAACTGGATCGCTTAATACAATAGTTGGGCTTAAGCTTTTTTGCATGCAAGAAGTAGTGGGAGTTGGCACAATTCTTATACAATAAAAATTACGACAACGTATCCATGAATCATTTTAAATTTGAACATATTTAGATAAGGGAGAGAATCATGATTTTGAGCAAAAATACAAAACAAAGACACCGAAGCAAAGAATGACACAGAAGTAATCACGAGAAGAGTGGTTCATTTCTGTTAGAAGGAAGTGAAATAGGAGCCAGACAATGACACACAAAGAGTCTCATGTCCCAAAAGTTGACAACATGCAAAGAGTCTCAATAGCAACTCAAAATATTTTCCTAAGCCCTCTAAGTGCTTTTTTAGTCACAAGAAAAACAAGAGCCAAAGGTCGATAACACCCAAAGGATCTTAGGAATGAGACTTGGAAGTCTGATGAGTTTTAGGAGAAAGGCGTGGAGAACACAAGACATAAAAGAGAATAGCAACACAATAAATGCAAGAAAACATCTCACAATGCCTTTTCAGAGAATATATGTGTAGATGAATCAGATTGGTCAAAGGCATTAAGATTCATCTTGAAGAATTGTGAAAACCGTCGCATCCATTTTGTTGCAGCTGTCAGCATTACACATAAAAGCCTTGTTTTCCATTAGCAAATTCCATTAATTGGTAAATAAAAATTACGATGGGAAAATTTCTCTAGTCATGCATGCAAAAAATCCTCATCAAGTACAAGATTTTACAAAAAAGAAGCATGTATATTCTTCTTGAAAAGACACAGAGAATGTAAACACTTTGCCTACAAAGTTCTCATGCACAAATTCAAACAAAATGGAAAAGAAAACTCTAAAAGCATGAATGCATTCAGCATACGCTCATCTCGTTAATGTATTCCATAGCCATCTTCAAATTAAAAATACCATGCATCAATGATGTTGCCTCATCGCTACCATAGTAGAGTGGGTGTTGGAAGTCAATGTGCCCCACATGTGCTCTCCATGGGAGTAGATGGAACACCTTATTTGATGCATGGGGATCGGATAATAGTGGCGTCATTGAGAGGGGGTGTTGGAAGTCGATGTCCCGCACCTGTGAGCCCCCATATGAGGAGGACATGGGTGGGCATATGACTTTGAGGGGGAGGGATGTTAGGGGGACTTTTATGGGTTGCACAATATGCAACAGAACAAGAGTATGGAGGGCTACAAGGTAGGCCACAAAGGGGAGGGACAATAGCCCTACTGAACCCCCGAGCAGCTCCTTGTATAGGTTGTCCATGGGGGGTTGGTTGGGATAGCATGACTGGCCAGCCTCCTACTAACTGACCCCTAGGTCCTCCATCTCTAGGTGCTCTGTCTTCCTTGTGAATTGTTGGAGTTGCTCTCCACTTGGATGGGGTCATCCAAGAAACACAAGTGTTGACGCAAAACACTAATTGTTCATTGAGTCCAAAGTAAGAGAGGATCCTAGAATACGCTGCCCATCACAATACCTTTCAGTTTTATTGTTGTAAACATCACCACCACCACATCACAACATTGCCCATTATATCTCTTGTACATGGAGCACCATCCTGTATTTGAATTCATCTTCCCTCCTTTCCGTCCTAAATGCGATTTTCCTCTTATGACTTGGTAAGGCTTGGATTTTTGAATGAGTACCTCAACTTGTATCTTGGATAAATTTGGTTGAGAAACTTGGTTATTTTTACACAAATGTGGAGCACTGTCAAACAATTAATATGGTGCAAGCATTTGGCAAACCATCTTTCCACCCTTCTCTAATCAATTAGTGAAGTGTTTCCCCTTCTCAATGGCCACTATAAAATCAAATTCCATCAAGAGTAATAGCCACCTCAAGATCCTTCCCATGCTTCATAGTAGCTATAGGACTTGCATCATTGCTAGCTCTTTTCTATAAGGTGATTTAACTCTTTTTTTGCATCATTGAGCATAGCATAACTTGAAGCACTGGTATGAACATGAAATTTGATCGCTTTGGGGGTCTAAGAATACTTGACCAAGAAAAGTAATCCTTGCATTCCATAAGAGGGGTTTTAAGTTCTTGGAGAATTTCCTCAAGCAAGTCTAATGTGACTTGATTTCAGTGGGGCCATCAGTATTTATTCCTTTCTTTGGGCTTATTTTCAACTCTAGGAAACTCAGGGTCTATTGATTGTTGTTCATGTCTGCTCTTTTTGGTTGGGTTTGGTTTAAAAATGCTTGTCAAGGGATTTCTTCTCTTCTTTGACCTCCCTTGGGTTTGCCATCTTTTTTGAAGTGGAAGCAATAGATGCCTCAACTCTTTTTGGTTGTACCTGTAATCCACCCTCATGGACTACCTCCATCAAGAGCAGAAGGCATTAGAGGCTTTTTTTTCCAAGACTTATTTTTCCAAGACCCCAAGAGTTCAAGGGCATCACCATGAAATGCAACTCTGTCGTTAGTTGGGGGTTTGGTATGCCTTGTGAGGACACTACTAGAGGTGCTGCCACATACCCACCACATACATTAGGATTATGGTTGTTCCTTTTCAACTTTATCTTGGTCATGCTCCTTAACCCAAGGACAGGGGTTTTCACATTATCCCCTTCTTCCCTTAAGAGCTCTAAAAATCTTGGCTGGTTATACATGAAGAGAGTTTGTCAAAGCAAGATATTGAGAGGCAAAGTTTATATAGATTCGATTTTCAATTATCCTTGTAAAATCAAGAGGTGATGAGCTAATGCAATATTTTTTAGCCATCTTCTTTATAATTGAGAAATGGTCACCTAACTCTTACCCTATACCACAGAGTCGATGAGCTTGGATGTTTGATTTGATTAATCAAAGGTTTCGAAACATTCAAGATTTGAGATTTATCAGTTTCCACTCTCGATGTCCCAAGGATCATTTGGGTAAACGAACTTGGTGAGGATGAGATGTTGGGTTTTAAAAATCATCTTTGCTGAGCCTTGAGCAACTCTTACTGGCATCTTTTCCTCTATCCACTCACTTTAAGGGAAGAAATTGAAGATGAAGAGCCCACAAGTCTTGACCAAGAAAGAAGTATATATCCACAAGAGAAGAAATCATGATTTACCTAGACTAGGGAGTCTTTTTCATAGAGTTGCAGAGCATGGGAGGTAGAGAGATGGCCACTAGTTAGACTAGCATAGCAAGAGATGCTATTCTCCACAAGATCAGAGGGTTGTATTTAGGAGTGGATGATGCATCATACTTAGATCCTCACCCCTCTCTTGTCATGGCGTTTTTGGCTTTATGGTGGTGGATGCCATCTTTAACACCAACCATGTGATTTAGGAGAGTGGCAATGGATTGGTGCATTATCACCCCAAGGACACTTTCCTTCGCCGTCTAGATAGAACAAATCACTAGATGATATGAAATTGAAAGCTTAAATTGGATACCTACTTGAAGAGCATTCTTGGAGCCCTTTGGCATCACACTACCCATGCAGACTCACTTTGGACAAAACTAGAGAGTGAATGCAAAATAATAGCTAGTAAGAAGTACTTCTCAAAAATGCAAGATTAATAGATCTTGGATTGTTTATCCTTGGAAGGAAATTTCTATCTCAAATTCTCCCCCTTAAATTCCATGAAGTAGCATAAAAGTGAGAAGGTTCAAGATTATTTTACCAAAATTCAAGCCTTGATACGTAGGTGTTTTGAAGTACCCCTTAATAGAACCCTATCAATTATATTCTTTTGAGTATTGAATGAGAAGGCTAAGACAAGAGTGATTCTTGGCATGATTTCTCATCATGGAGACTCTCTGAGAAATTACGAAATTATGCACTGGAGACCTGCTTTTCCCTCTTTGTCTTAGTTGCAGTTTCTCTTGTTTCCACTGCAGTCGTGGAAGTCAATCTGTCTTTCGATCAGCAACCTTGGGAACAACGATGAAAAGCATTTTGCATCTCATGTGTTGGCGTTCTTTGATGCGTCTGATGGGATAGCCCTAGAGAGCCTAGGAGTCGGGTTGATGGGATAACCATAGAGAGCCTAGGAGTCGGGTTCATGAAGTAGATTGAAGTTTCTAAGTTAAGCGAGTTCTCTTTTCAGAGGTACACTTACATTTTAAAGAGAATTTCTCTTAACAAAAGGTGTTTCACCGTGCAGGCCCAAAATTTTTTATGATTCCAAATAGCCATTAGGCCTGTTTATGATTAAATTCATTATGTTGTGCGATTCTAAAATTTCCCTGTACATGTAATTAGTTATATGGGAGGTGTGTAGCTTGCTCCTTGAAACCCACATTCAGGATCAAAAAGAGAAAGCTAGGCTTTTCAATGCTATCGAGACAGTTCCAGAAGATGTGTAGCTTGCTCTTTGAAAACCCACGTCCAAGATTAGAAGGCTAGGAGAAGGCCAATCTTTTCAATGTTATCAAAACGTAAACGTGGAGTTAGATACGAAGCGATCACATGCTCATTGCTAGGCTTGGCACGAGTTTGTATCGACGATCGATTATTGGGTTGCATCTTTTGGCAAGAACGGGAACATTCACAGCTTTAAAATTGACGGAGCTTCAGAGGAGCCTATTGATGAAAGCTTTTCAAAATGTATAAAGCCATAATCTATGATGTGAGGTATGCTTTGATTGCAAGAAAAGGAACGTGTCTGCCCGTCCGTGCTTGCAGGATGAAGTCACAAGGGTCTTCGGAGGGCCATCACGTAGAAGACCAATTGGGAGACTTCCCCAACCCCAGCCTGTCTCCAGGCGTCTTGAATTGATCCCTCACAAATTGGACTCTCAAGAAGTCTTCATAGCTACCTAACTAAAAATATCTTGGAGAATTTCCATCTATTAGTTGTTGCTACTGATGCAACAAATTAGCGAGGATTCTTGCACTCGATACGCGAAATGCTAATCTTTTTTACGCTGCCATGCTTGATATGCACCAACCCTTGAATTGATTTATGTTTCGTGTTCGCCATGCTGAGTTTTTGTTGCATAAGCATCTTGATTCTTTGAAGAGACAAGCAGTAGGAGAAAGGGCAACATTATGAAAAAATGATTTGCTCTGGTGAGAGAGAACTAAATACATTCATGCATCAGGTTTTACATCTGCTGAAAGGCTTTGTACATGCAAGAAAGAGGGAGCAACTACCTACTGTCACGCTCAAATAGCCTACAGAATTTGCATCAATAAGCAAGCTAGAAGTTATCGGGTTTGAATCGGTGTAGGGAGAGGAGTTTGTTGAGATATGGTGCCATGTGCACATAATTAGAGGCTAAGGTATGGTATAAGCATCAAGCTACATCAAGCAAAGAAGAGAATGCCATCGACAACATGTATTGAGAAGCAAAAGTCTTTCCACCTTTAGCCTATATTCTTGTAAAACAAACCTGGCCACCTGAGAGTAGCTATGAAAGCACCCAGGGGAGGATTTGATCATGTAACTCACATCTGACCACCTTCTTGCAGTAGCCAAAGGATCATGGCACCAAGGGGACGTGTTGAGATATGGTGCCATGTGCATATAATTAGAGGCTAACGTATGGTATATGAATGTATTAAAGTAGCCACCCTAGGATGTGGACTACATGATGTGAGGATGTGGATCAAGGACATCCACAAAGGAGAGATGTGGATGAGAGGATCCCACAGGTGTTGACTATTCTAAGGGCTCTCTCTATATAAGAAGCCTATCATGTATTTTTGAATAGAGAAAATGCACATTCACTCAAGATTCTGTTTATGAGTCCAAGCTAATCTATCTTGGAACCTAATTGACTTGAGGAACATGTCATGAGCACTCTCTTCATCATGTTTCCACACAGGTTTCATCCACCTTAGAGCGCTGCATAGATCCTAAGGAATGCGCATTTTGATAGAGTCATCCTCAAATTCAAAGCTTATACTTCAATCAGAAGTCACAGGCAGCTTGATCGATTGCGTCCAAATTTGTGCGGTTGAAACAATGCAATAAGCATGAGATGGGAGCTGATCCCTGTCGTTGAAAGGCAACACTGAGATTTAGAACTGATTCTCATATGTGCTTTGGAAGTGAAAACAGCAGGCAAGCCAATCTGTTCGCTTTGATAGTTAAACGACTGCTGCACATGGAAAAGCAACTCGAAGTTTAGTTTAAAATGCCGGTCAAGGTATCGCATGAAAACGCAATCTTTCGAGCTACATCATTTTTATGAATAGCTGTTGAAAATTTTGGGGATGCTAACCGAGATGCTAATAAGGCATCGTGACAAATAGAGGGAGAGTAGAGAGTGCTGGATTAATTTGATTGAGATATGAGATTTGAGTGCGCCCTACACCAATTCCGTTTGCCATTTGTGGCCTATACATGGTTTCGACAACAGATCCTCATCTTGCTATTCGTGCCAAGTGATTAGAATTCTCTACTGGAATCATCTGGCAATCCCGAGAGTGTATTGTCATTTTGAACGACAGCTCCTCAGCGTCCTCGCTTCCTAAAGAATCAAGCTCTCAGGCAACCTTTCTGTGGAGTTTGTGTTGAGATTCAAGGTATTCAATGTAGGACATGGTTTGTGCTAAGAGATTCAAGTTATTCAATGACATCCCAAGAATATTAGAGACACATTCCAAGTGCTCCTTCAGATGGGTGTTGTGGTGATTTTTGTGGATGAATACGGATCATGAAGGTGAGGAAAAACGATGTTTGGTTTAAGGATCCCCTCCCTCTCTATGTAATGTGCCTTGCATCTTGCTATTTTTCTATTGCAATTGACATTTCGTGGGCTATTGTATCAGGTCAGCTTCATGCATAGCTCACCCTCCATTGCATAAGGAATTCGCAACATCATCCACTTGGTGAAGGCGTCTCTATTAATGTTGTGGCTTCTGTAAACAAGGTGGGGATCCCACTATGGCTCTGCCTTTTAGAGTGTCATTATAAGTCCAAGTGTAAGTAGCTCAATAAATATTTCGAATAACTTGTGAAAGGAAACGATAGGTTAAATTGGAAGGAAAGGAAAAGAGAAAAAGCAAGTGAAGGTGAAGGGATATCGGGAAAGGTAGATGAGTGAAAGAGAGGAGAGAAAAGAGTGTGTGTGTGTGTGTGGTGGACGGGCCATTAAATAAAAGTGGGGATGTGCCTATTTTGGCAAGAGTACTATAAATGTGGTGTCATACAAGAGACAAAGCGAGCCTCCATCTTTAGAGAAAAATACCTAACAAAATACAAAAGCTTTAGGATAAAATAAAAAAGCATTTACGACCTCCACAAGCAAACAAAAACCTTAAACCCTAAACACATTAGAAGCCCTTAAACTTCTACTAACCCACATTTCATGCAATCAACCAAAGATGATGATGAGAAGAGTATCTTTTTTTGGTTGAAATTGTTTGATAAGAGTATTCCATATTCAACTTATCACTCACACTGACATCCCTCCATGGAACCTCAATACTTACGGATGACCTTGTTAGAAAAGTGACAGCCCCATCTGTGAGCCCCTGTTTTGAGGGGACAAGGGGGCAGGGGACTGTAGGGGGGTAGGGGAGCAGAGGACCTACCAGGCTTGAAACCTGCACAGCAAAGAAAGAGGGGCGCAGCCTATGGAGCAAGAAATGGTGCGGCATCAGCAACCCATGTGCTAGGCACATGGGCCCATTTATAGGGATGGCCCAAGCCAGCCAACCAAGTCGGTGGAGGCGGCCTACCGGTCTGCAAGCAGGGGGCCAACCCCCTGCTGGTCGGGTTTCTCCAGCCCCAAGTAGGGCTTATAAAAAGCCCTCTCTCCCCCCCTCATTTCTCATCACTTGCACTTACAGCCTTGCACATGCACAGTTGATAGCATCTCTTGGCTGTTTGTACACGCTCACCCATTGAGCTTTTGTCTCCCAACAATTGTGGAAGAATATATTTGAGTTATTGGCTATCTCTTTCTTCGTCTTTCTGAGTGTTGTACAAGCTAGATCAGGAGTGAGGTGTGAGTGATTCTATCCTCTATTTCCGACATGGTATTAGAGCAAGGTTTACAACTCTAGATCAGAGTACCTCAGCAAGTAGGTGACTCCAATCAACACTCAGGTTTGCTATGTGGTCAAGTTCTCTGCTGCAAATTTAGTTTCAGTTTACTGTTCTTTATTACAGCAAAGATGGAGGATAAAGATTCTACTATTACCTCTTCAGCCCCTTCTCTTCCTTCCTCCTCCTCCAGATTCCTCTCATTCACCATCCCGAACTTTGGAGAGTCACGGAAGTTAGACAGGTTGAACTACCCGATCTGGAAGATAAAAATCTGGAGCCATCTAGTGGCCCGGAAGTTGTGGAAGCTAACAACGGGGGACCGGAAGACTTGGTGGACAGCAAGGGGAAGATGGTCATTCCAGTAGACGGTGAAGAGCTTGAGAATTGGGAAGAGAGAGATACCCACTCCCTAGCATTAATCATTAGGACCACGATGGACTCTATTCTTCCACACATCCAGATGGCCGAGACGTTTGTAGAGGCGTGGGTTATCCTGAAGGATTTGTATGAAACTAACAATACATCTCGAATTTTGATGCTCCAACACCAACTGTACAATCTGGACATGACTAAGGCAACAATGTTCATGACCATCTGACAAAAGTCAAGTTGGTAAGGGAACTACTTGTCAAAAGGTAGACTCAAGTCATATGGCATTGTTGACTTTACATAAGTTACCTCGAAGTTTTTTGAGTTTCGTGACTACGGTCACTACAGGACAGAGGACCAAGCCTCTCACCTTCGAGGAGCTTGGGCCTTTAATATTGCTGGAAGAACCTCGGGAAAATTTGTTTACTCAATTAGACGAGACGGCTCTCGTGGCAAGGGACAAGCCCGGCAAGGGCAAGTTCAAAGACTCCAAGAACAAAAGCAAGACCGAGGATGCATAGAAAAAGAGGCAGATGAAGTGCTTGTACTATGAGAAGCTTAGTCATTCTGCTAAAGAGTGCCGCAAGAAGAAGGTAGATCTCAAGAAGGAGTCCAAGTCCAAGGAGGAGCCAAAGACCGAATCGACAAATGTCACAACCAACGCTCTCTTCATCATCACTGAGTACTGCTCCGCTTATGTAGTCAGTGAAGGAGCGGAAGGTTGGTATGTGGATAGTGGAGCTTCAAAGCACATGTCCAATAAGAAGTCGTGGTTCAAAACCATGGAAGGTACGCATCTCGATTCCAAGGTCACTGTTGGGGATAATAACCGATCATGCCCTGTGAAGGGTGTCGGTAGTATTCCATTCATCACGACTGCAGGAAACGAGGAGTTGATTTTTGGTGTACTGTATGTACCGAATTTGTGCAAAAACCTGTTGTCAGTCAATCAGATGGACAAGCACAATATGTCAGTCTTATTCGACAACGGCAAAGTCACTGTCACATCCAAGGCAAACGAACAGGTGGTGGCTCAAGATGTCGAGGAGCATGGGCTATATTGGCTCAATGCTCTCTGTTGGTGCACGAGGACCATGGCAGATCCAAATTATGGCATGAGCGATTCGATCACGTCAACTATGGCACTCTCTTCGAGATGCAAAAGACAGATGGTGGATGGACTTTCACCGATTGCAGGCAATGATTGTGTCTGCAGGGCTTGCGTGGAAGGCAAGCAACACAGGGACAAGTTCCCAAAGGAGGCCTCATCATGGGCCAAGAAGCTGCTCGAGTTGGTTCACGCCGACATCTGCGGCCCAATGTCGATAAATTCATTCACAAGTTCGTGGTATTCTCTTTTACTAGTGGATGATTTCAGTCGTGTGATGTGGGAATCTTAAGCTTTTGAGAAATTCAAAGACTGGAAGGCCCAGGTAGAGAAGGAAAGCGGGGAGGTAATCAAAGCCTTCCGCACCGACAGAGGGGGAGAGTTCACTTCTACTGAGTTCAATGGATTCTGCAAGAAGCACATGATTAAGAGACAGCTCACTACAGCTCACACATCTCAACAGAATGGAGTTACTGAGAGAAAGCACAGGACCGTCACAGAGACAGGGTTGACCATGTTGCGAAGGAGGAATCTCTTGAAAGCCTACTGGGGTGAAGCCGTGAACACTGCCATTCACATCCTCAACAGAACCAAGACCAAGGCTGTTGATGACAAGACTCCATATGAAGCTTATTATGGTAAGAAGCCCACCATATCTCATTTAAGGGTTTTCGTTTCTAAAGCATTTGTGCATGTGCATAAAGATGAGCGGACAAAGCTTGATCCCCATAGCCGGAGCTGTATCTTTGTGGGATACAGTGAAGAGTCCAAGGCCTATCGCTTGTTTAACCCAGAAAAGAAGAAGATCCTTATCAACAAGGATGTGATCTTTGAGGAGACCAAGCCACAGCCTGCAGAAGAGGCTCTAGAACTTTCGGCATTACCCCCACCCAAGGTCATCATCTGAGAGGTGGAGTTGACTAAAGATCCCGAGGAGGAGAAGGAGCATGCCATTCCAGAGCCATCTCCCAAGTCAACTCCATCAAAAGCACCTCCATCAAAGAAGAAGCTACCACAATGGTATTTGAAGACCTTAGCAGACTCATGGGTCATGGACATTCTCGAGAGCAGTTCCAGAGCGCGGCGGTCTCAACAAAACATGAAGACTCCCTCCGTGAACTATGCTTTGGTAGCTCAGCTTGTGGAGCCCCGTTCCTTTTAGGAAGTGAAGGATACACCATAATGGCAAGAAGCGATGCAAGCAGAGATGGATGCCATTTTGAAAAATGACACCTAGGATTTAGTGCCCAAACCAATCAAGCAGAATGTCATCGGGTGTAGAAGCTTAAGTTCAAGTCAAATGGGAGCTTGGACAAGTACAAAGCAAGATTGGTGGTGAAAGGCTATGCATGGTCAGAAGGACTTGACTATGACAAGACCTTTGCCCCCACATCTAGGATGGTGATTATTCGAACAATTATTGCCATGGCTGCTCATCATAATTGGCCTATTTTTCAAATGGACGACAAGTTTGCATTTTTGAATGGTAACCTGGAGGAGGAGGTATATACGGCACAGCCTACCAAGATTTCAGATTCCAAGATCCCCATCAAAAGTTTGCAAATTGAAGGCAGCCCCCAGAGCTTGGTACCAACTGATAGATGTTTTCTTTCAAAAGATCGAGCTTCAATGGAGTCCATCAGGGGTAAATCTTTATCTCGACACAAAGGGGGATTTCCAACTGATATTGATTCTATATGTGGATGACCTCATCTTTACTAAGGATCATACGAAGAAGATTGCTCAGGTCAAGAGACTTCTCAAGGAGGAGTTCGAGATGATTGACTTGGGAGACATACTTCACTACTTTCTTGGGATTGAGATGAAGCAGGGAAAGAGCAGAATCTTTATTTCACAAGAGAGAGATTGCAGGGAACTGCTCAAACGCTTTGAGATGGAAAATTGCAAAGCAACAGTGGCTCCGATGGAAACTGCTTTGAAGCTGAGTGTGTGTGATCCATCTCAGCCGGTTGATTTATTATTATATCGATGCTTGGTGGGGAGTTTGCTTTACCTCACCAATACTCGACTAGACATTTCCTTCGCAGTTGGATTGCTCTGTCAACTCTTTGTCACACTCAAGAAGGCTCATTGGAATGCAAGTATGAGGGTGCTAAGGTACTTGAAGGATACCTGCACCTACAGTATTACTTATACGAGAGGCATTGAGTTGGGAGGTTTCTGTGATAGTAATTAGGCGCGCGACATTGATACCTAGAGATCAATCCTAGATATTGTTTCTTACTCTCATCAAGAGCTATGTCATGGCTGAGTAAGAAACAACCTACTGTCGCTCTTTCATCTAAAGAAGATGCAACTGTGGTTATGTGCGACAACCAAAGTTGTACAAGCATTGTGGCTCAGGTGGATCTTGGAGTACATAAATGTGACCCAAGAAGATGTGACTGTGGTTATGTGCAACAACCAGAGTTGCATAGCAATCGCCAACAACCCCGTCTTTCACATACGAACAAAGCACATCGAAGAAGTTATAGAGTTGATATACTGCCTGACCAGCGACATCTCAGATATCTTCACGGAGGCGCTTTCCAAAGAGCATATGGAACCTCATTCGACGCATGGGGATCGGCCCACAGTTGTCATTGAGAGGGGGGTGTTAGAAAAGTCAATGCGCCACCTGTGAGCCCCCATTTTGAGGAAACAAGGGGGCAGGGGACTGTAGGGGGATAGGGTAGCAGAGGACCTACTACACTGGAAACCCGTGCAGCAAAGGAAGAGGGACACGGCCCTTCTACGCGACCTATGGAGCAAGAAATGGCGCGGCATCAGCAACCCATGTGCTGGCCCAGCACATGGGCCAATTCATAGGGCTGGCCCAAGCCAACCAACCAGGTTGGTGGAGGCGGCCTACAGGTTGGTGCTGCAAGTAGAGGACCAACCCCCTGCTGGTCGACATATCTCTTTCTCCGTCTCTCCGAGTGTTGGAGTGTTGTATGAACTAGAGTGTTGGAGTGTTGTATGAACTAGATCGGGAGTGAGGTGTGTGACATTCTATCCTCTATTTCCAACAGACCTTCAGATAACAAAAACCATTGGATGGTACTTCCCTACTAGATTATATATATGGTGAAGACGTCCATTGAAGAAAACACCGTTTGAGGCACATGTTTCTGTAAAAGTTATGTCGATGATAGTCGTACAACAGACAGGTGTAGTCAAGCTGGCAAAGCGAGAGTCTATTCTCTAGAGGCTGTCCACCCAAAAACCCAACCATTTCTTTTTAAGATCAGGAAACATGAAATGATAGTTTACAGACGGTACCTTAAACAGGAATTACTGTAGTTGGAAGCATGAGCTCTTGAAAACGCAAAAATTGCGTTGGGGGTGTAGACATTTCCATCTCAGAGCTTTGCTACGAAGTTCCTACGAAAAAAGATACGATGATCGAATGCAGTTCTAATTGTTCGCAGAGTTCTAATGGCTGTTGCTGTGGTTAGTCCCATGTTCAAAATGGGAAGTAAAAACTTTTGAAGAAGTTTGATAGTGGACCTAAAATACATTTGTTTAAATAGTCAAACTGTAAGATGGCCCTCCTCCTCGCTGTTCCCAAGAATAGCAGAAGTTAGTTTGTGGAACTTTGGAACTAGTGTCGTTGCGACCTTCATGATGCCAACTCGTCCTTTTCCAACTCTTACTGGGCATGAAATATGTATTTGAGAAGCCCGAATCAACGTATCGCCACTTTTGAGGTTGCGTACAGACGGATCTGCGCTGCATTATATTGCCCGCCCAGTATGGACTAGACCTGACGGCTGAGAAAACCCATCGCTATAAGCAGCATAGTTGCCACAACAAACATTTCTCGTTGAAAGCTACAATTCGTCAAACAATGAGTCTGAGCTGTATTTCACTTTTTTTCCGATGTTAATACTGAGTGCTGCCTCCTTTGTACATTCAGATTTTTGCCAGAGTTGCAATTTCCAGCCGTATAGAGTCGAAAACCACTGCCAGTGACGTTAACGTGTAAGGTGGACACCAACATCCTCATAGAATTGCATTGCTCAAGTGTACTTACCGTCAAGACAACAATTTTCTCGGGTCACGATAAGGAAAGTCCTCTGATTCCAGCATATGGACCACATGACCCATTTTTGGCCTTTTTTCAGAATCTGGATCTACACAACGTAGTGCAATGAGCAGTGTCCTCTTCAAGACACGAGGAGCCGGTTTCTCTATTAAGCTTGGATCGACCACTTCTTCGGACCGACGGTTTCCGACCATCACCTTCAACCAGTCTATCAGATTCACCTGAAAGCAGGAGCAAGTTACTATACATTCTAAGCTTGGAGATCATAGGATATTAAGACACCATGAAATGTTTCACCGAAAAGGCAAAAAAGATGTGCGTACGTGTGTGTGTACGTATTACTCATGTGGGGGTGTGCGCGCGCGCGAGAGAGAGAGAGAGAGAGCACGTGTGTGTGTGTGTGTGTGTGTGGTGAGAGAGAGAGAGAGAGAGAGAGAGTTTTAGCTCACCACGCTTGCATCATGTATGTCTTGCATGTGATGACCTTTAAACACTGAATATATAGAATACAGTCACCAATTGAAGTTTGGCAGAAAAGAGAGCGGAGGGGTGGAAAGGGAAGCGGAGTGGTAAAGAGAACTTGGCATCTCTGCGGACTCGGCCAGTGAGCAGACGTTACTAAGTCTAGGTTCAAAGTACAAACTTTGAAACCAAGGTTTAGGTAGAAATAGATATGCTCCTTCTAGTGATCCTACAAGGATCTAGAGAAACAAGGAGGTCTAAATCGTAGAAGATCATGGGATTGCATAAAGACATACTAAAAGGAGTGATATGGGACCAGAACAATGAAGAGTGATGAATAAGAAGCTGGCAAGAATTGGGAAAATGATAGACCCATGCTTATGATTAGACTACCCTCTAGGCAGATATGCCAGATGACACTTGATCTACATGATCTAGATGTGGAAAGAGAGGAGAGTTTTTTCCACACCAGACCCCTTCTACTAACTGAGTAAAGCTGTTCCAAGAATCACAAAAGAAGGGGGGCTCCATTACTTAAACTGATTCTATGCAAGCACAAATGAAATTTCATTATATAAGCTAAGTCTATTAGGACACTTAAATCACCTTGGCCATTTTTTATACTTAGTAGGTAGGACTGTGAGGCCAGTTGAAAATGGCGGCCCGCTACATAATTTAAAGGCGGCAGCTGTATTTTCATGTGTTACTGAGTGCTTGCCATGTCAGCAAAAAAAACTGAACAAACAACTTCCAATTGCCTTGTTGCACCCACTGCCCATTCCAGAAGGCAATTGGACACAAATAGCTATAGATTTTACTAGTGGCGTGCCTTCTACAGATAGAGGATGGGACAGCATGTGTGTGGTGGTTATACTTTCGAAACAAACCCATGGTATTCAGCATCTCAAGTCATCTGTTGATTGATCATGCGTAACACGTCATGGTTTTGCTCAAGAGATTGTTAGTGACAAGGCTGTGAAACACTGAAATTTCTGGATCAAATTTAGCAGGAAAGTGCGTACCATACTCGCTCCCAGCACAGCATACCATCCCTAAACTGATGGCCGTCTGAGAGGGTGAACAATGAGTGGAAGAATACCTGAGGGATTTCTACCGCAACACTCAAGGTCTTGGACTCGCTGAATTTTACTACAACACCAAGCTTTATCTATTGGGGTCCGTTTGAGAAAAAAAATTTATGGGTGCAAAATTGGGATGCCCTCCACAATTTTCAATACAGTTGTAGAAAATCAGCAAGGAAAGGATGACTTGGAAAAAATGGAGGCTCTTTTGCAATTAGCAAATAAGAACATGCAAGCTAACCGAAGCCAATCAAAAGGAGTATGTGAATGAACATAGGAGGTATTGGGTTTTTAACAAAGGGGAATAGGTGAGTATGCAATGCATCTCCACAAAAACTGGAGGGTAATAAGCACAGGTATGGTTCCCTGGAGAGTAATAAGCACATCAGTACTATGTCCTTACACGACCATCTGCTAGGTTGCATATCAATTGGAGCCACCTCCAGAATCCACAATGTGTTTCATGTGTTCCTGCTGACCCCACATGTGGGCCAGAACGTGCATGTTCTCTCAGGTGCCACCTGTGGATGAGGAAGGACATATTCTCTGTCCCAGAGCGCATTGTGGGTTTCAAGACAGAATATATCATATCATATCATATCATGTCATCTGTGTGTGTGTGTGTGTGTGCTACTATCCTATCTCTTTCCTACGTCTGCCTGTTCCCCTCTTCTATCGTCTGGTAAGAAGATGAGATTCAATGAAGGCTTATGAAGGGACTTTAAGAGGAGGAGAAATAGCTAGAAAGCAAGTTGCAAGCATGTATGCTATAGGCCAGACGTGATGAAGAGATACGATTTCTGTGGAGGTGCCATTAAACACCCATTAGGTGGGCTGGAAGACGCGTATCCAACAGGGTATAAGAGCTTTGATGTGAAGCACGTCACACGAAGTTTTGGAGAATGGTATCCATGCTCCTCGAGAGAACATGGGTACCTTGTGATACCTGACAATGGAAGTCAGATAGAGCCCACATATGTGGGTGACACATTAGATTATTCAGAGAGAGCGTTTAGAGGTACATGGAGTAAGACCTTATGGATGGAGGGTGATGGGAGTGAGTCACGTAGGTAAGTGTACCATTTGGTTTTTTTAAGGAGGCAAAAATAGATGCTACTTCCATGTTCCTTACAAATGGGATGCATGTCGAGAGGAGTTTGAGGGCGGCCAAAAGTAAATTCTTCATGGCGCAGAATAGATGAAGCAATGTGCAAAGAATGGAAAAATGATGAAATGCTTATTTCTGCGTTAGTACAACCAGGTACTTGGAAGTATAGGTCACAAAACAGAGTGCCCAGTAGCCTCTTTCGTTTTATCCAGGCAATCTGATCAGGCAAAGGGCTACTCACATTGGCAACTCTAGAAATGAAGCAGGTTTGATTTCTCGTGAACATGAAACCTTTCAAATTTTCAACTACCACAAGCTACTCCGCATTACAGACAGACACTGATTTACTGGTGGATTGAAACAGGCATCCAAGGGTTGATATTCGTCTTCAACTCCTTACAGATATCACAGATTGACCTTATACGAATCACAGAATTGCATTTAGACAATTGAACTCTGCTCCTCCCCCGTCCTCTTGCCACAGTAGATGCATATTTTATTGAATGCACGGTCCACATCCCAGCGTACCTCTCCAGAAGGCCTTGCATAATCAACTGGATCCCTTCCTGTGATCGTTTCCAAGAGGAGAACTCCAAAGCTATAGACATCACTTCTTTCGTTCAGCAAGCCAGTATTAGCATACTCCGGAGCCACGTATCTGTATGGCCAGGAAAATTCTCTGCCTTAGAAACTTAAGAGCCTATCTAATGCCAAAAGGCAGACCAGGACGATTTGGAAGCCATAATCAACTTAAGGCATGCAAATTGGAAACTTGTAGCAAATATTTTAAGGACTCACCCAAAAGTGCCCATCACACGAGTTGTAACATGACTTTTACCAGCCCCTAAGAGCTTTGCAAGCCCAAAATCAGAAACCTTGGCATGCCATTGACTATCCACCAAAATGTTGCTTGATTTGATATCCCTATGAACTACTTTAGGTTCCAAGGCCTCGTGCAAATATGCTAACCTGAAATTTGTGGCATTGTCAAAAAAGTAAAAATTGAGCTGGGGGAAAAAGAACTGGGGGGGACGAAAGGATGAAAACAATGGAGAACAGAGTGGGTTTACGCTTTTGCAGTGCCGACGATTATTTTCATGCGATTCTCCCATGTGAGGTTGTCCGAGGCACGATGCAGCCATTGTTCCAAGTTTCCGTTATCTACATACTCGTAAACAAGCATCCTGCAAAAAAAACTGACAAACGTTAAGAACGTTCCCAAAAAAATGTAACATAAGGTTCAATTGAACGGCGTGAAATGCAACCTGTGAGTCCCTTCCATGCAATATCCAAGTAAGCGCACAAGATTTTTGTGTCGCACTCGTCCTATCGCTTCCACCTCAACACGAAACTCTCTCTCTGCTTGTCCCCTGTAAAATTCCGATAGCCCACTCTGATCATCTGCCAAAGGTAACGAGCAGGGCAAATAATCTACTAGCGCAACACCATGAGACAGTTACCGGTCGTGCAGATCTTACATGTTATTAAGAAGGCTTTTGACGGCAACCATAGTTCCGTTGGTCAGCTGCCCTTTGTACACGATTCCATAACCGCCTTCGCCGATCACATTGTCCTTTGAGAATCCGTCCGTTGCATCCTGGAGATCTCTTAGAGTAAACCAATGTCCCCATCCGAAGTGCGAAGCTTCTGAGACTCCAGACATGGGAGACTCAGCGGCCAGAAACTCTCCGCTGGTATGAGCGACATCTCCGAGAAGTAGTCCTCCCCCAGTCCTAGATGAATGACGTTGGGCTTGCAGGCTCAAGCCCTCCTCTGTAGAATGTGCCGTTCGGAAATTCGTAGGATCTTCCTGCAACAGGGACTGCTTCTCCACCAGTTCCGTGCTGAAAGCTTTGTTGCTTTTCCTGTCTCCACTACTTACTCTTCTGGACACACCGACACGGACTAACACCTTCTCAGCTTCACCATCCCCCGTAGTGTCCGTTATGGCGAGGAGTACTCCACCGGAAGAAGGCACAACCCTGTCAACTTTGACTTCTTTAATCTCCTTGGAATCCACGGGGATGGTAGTGGTAGGAAGCTTGTCTGTGGAATGTCTGGACTTCTTCCGAGCTATGAGCCACAGAGACAGAATAAACAGAATCAAAACAATGAATATCCCGACTGCCATGCCGATGAGAACCCATAGCTTGAGGCCGAAAAGGGTGGTCTTTTGCGACAACTTGTTGTTAAGCTCGCCGTCGTTCGCCATGTAGCGAAGAGGAGGCGTGGCCCGAGGAGAAAATTTCCCAGGAAAACGATTCCAAGTGTACGATTTCAGAGGCGGGTGGTCACCGTTGGCACCGACGACATGATAGCATTGTTTTCTCTCCCAGATCCAAGAAGCCGCGATAGGTGTGTAAGCGCTCTTAATGCAGCAGGGAGATGGGAGATGGGATGAGGGAGGGGACGGAAGGAGGGTAGTCCCAGTCGGGGGGGTGGGGGGGAGCTATCCCATGAGGAAGGTAGGGGCGAGGCAAGCAGGGGAGCTTCTAACCAGAAGCAGCGGCGGGGGCAAGGGGGGCTGAAGACCCACCAGAAAACGAACGACCATCGGACCCAAGCGCAGGAGCAGGAGGAGGAGCAGGGGAGGAGGAGGAGGAGGAGGAGGCATGCTTTGGCGTTTGCGTCTTGTTCCCGCTCGTTGCTGGTTACTGCTGCTGCTTCTTGTTTGGCAGGTTGGGTGACTTTGGTGCCCACCAAGAAAGGGGGGCAGCAGGGACGTGGACGGCGTACTGGCAAGAACAAGACTGCTGCAAACACAAGCATCAACAGCTGACTGTCTGTAAAACCAAAGAAAAGCAAAGCAACAACAAAACAAGAAAAAGCAACGTAACCCAAGTTGATAAGAGGAGCGTGTTTGCGCGTGCGCATTTTCTTAATGGCAGCTCAAGCTGCTCCACATTCCAGCTCAAAGCTCAACGGGCCTACTCTCTCACAAATGACAACAGCATCTCAGCTGAAGCTGATAACGACTCAGCACAGACACCTTCCAGAGCCTCGCCAGCTACACACATCCACCCCCTAAACACACATAGCCCCCCCCCCCCATTCATCATTTTGTGGTTTGTTTGGCACGAATCTCTCTCGCACATTTTTACATTTCCTTCTTCTAATCGCTTCTTTCCAGACTACCTGCCCTTTTTTCAGACCCACCCACATGCTTGCCATCATCATGCATCTTTTTGATACATCCTCCAACTTCCGCACATTCATCCAATTCCAACGACATCTTCCATACCACCCTAATACCACCCTAAGGTTTCCTTACATGCGCCTCTTATTCTAATTGTGCCCATAGTACCTTTGCCTCCAAATGCTCAATCTACACCACCAACCAACCCACCTTTCATAACTTTGCACACTTACTTCTCCTTTGATTACAAGCAAAGCATCTCATACCAACCTTAGTTGCCAAGCAACTTCCTGGTGGTTATGCATAAGTCTTAATCCCATCCATACTCTCAACCCCCCTATGCTAAGAAGTTCATGTCATGAGCAATCATCCTACTTCTCCAAGGCGTATAGAGAACTTACTTTCCATGAACCAACTCATTGGTTCCACAATCAACAATTAAAACTATTCAAAGCCTCTATTTTCCTCCAGACTTTGCAAGACTATTTGAATCACAATCTACTTCCCCAACTGAACTACCTTTCTCACACCATCACATTTCTTTGTGTAGAAGTCAAACACACTACTCCAAGGGGTATTGAGAAGATTGAAAACAGAGAACTTACCTTCCATGAACCAACTCATTGGTTCCACAATCAATAATTAAAACTATTCAAAGCCTCTATTTTCCTCCAAGACTTTGCAAGACTATTTGAATCACAATCTACTCCCCCAACTGAACTACCTTTCTCACACCGTCACATTTCTTTGTGTAGATGTCAAACACACTAGCATGATGCATCTACATACACATAAACAACAAGTGAGGCTTATTGTGTACCAAGTCAACAATTATTCCACCTACTTCTCACATCCACAAATTGCAAGACAAGGTTTTCCTTTTCTTCCTTTTTTATATCATAAGGTTAACATATTGCATGCATCTTATACATCAAAAAACAAGTATACATATTTACACTTCTATGTTAATAAAAGTGCTCTAACTAGGTAAGACAAATTAAATAAAGAACATCTTACCTTTTTGCAACCATGCCAATCAAGAATGGTTTTGCACGAACATGGTGCCAATAGTTTGAGCATGCATTGTGGGTATACCACTTATAATTGTTAAAGGTATTAAAGCATATAACACGGAATGATAGTAAATGCTTATCATTGGTCATTAATCAGATGACACAACTACCACATAAAATGGCATTAAATACTTATCATTGGTCATTAATTATACAAACCACTATGAGCAATCGTTGCATCAAAGCTCATTGGGATCATGCGTAGCACTAATTTGAAGTTTTAACATCGATTTTCGGAGTTCATGCCGATATATGTTCATGACAAAGGCACCATTATGTCCTCCTACCGTGGGTATAGATATAAGTAACAAACTTATACATTTATTACAGCCACACCCCTTAAGGATATTCTGTCGAAAGTAAGCTACCGAAATCCGAGATGTATTTGTTGATTTGTTTTAAAAGACATTAGCATAACCAATGTTGCTTTAAACAAACTTGAGATCATTTGGTTCTATAATTTCAAATAACATGACTACAATTTTTCTCATGGTAATGCGTGCATATCTTGAAAGCCATACCTCTTATTTGGAAAATGGAAGAAACATGCCAAAATCAAGACATTCTAAGCAACTATCTTAGGCACCACTAACCTTGATTATGAAAAATTTCAATGATAAATGCATCAGTGCACACATTGAATACTGCATGAATTGAATTCTAGAGGCTCTTTGTTCATCAAAATTTATGACCCCATGATAACAAAATTTCATCTCATTTTGAAGGGTACTATCAAGAGGTAAATTCAAAAAGTAATTAAATGTCTTCAAACTTCAAAGATATCATCCAAAATATCAGTCACTAGCATAAGTTATCTCTTAACGTGACTGTGAAAGAACACCCAAAATTTATGTGGAAATATAACTGTGTGTTTTGGTATGCTTGCACATCAAGATAAAAAGGAAAATTTTGAGCCCCATCATATAGGCATTTTGCAAAGTTTATCAGTGTGGGCCAATATTAAGCATTACAGCCTTACAAAGATTCACCAGTTAATAGATTTAGTAAAAACATATACCGCCAACAGTTTCCAATTTTTGCGCCTTTTTTTAAAACAAAAAATTAGCACAGGGTAGAGAGTTGGAATCAAGGGACTACGTGCCCCTTGACTTTGAAACTTATATGTGGGTCTTGAAGTTTGAAATTCATCATAGGAACTTCTTAGTAAAGGAAGTGATCGAAATTTATAAGCGACATATGTAAATATGTAAGTACAAGCATCCACAGAGAGAGAGAGAGAGAGAGAGAGAGAGAGCATGAAAGAAGGAAGGAAGTTGGGGAAGTCTTGGCATTAGATAAGAAAAGAAGCGAAGAGCTTTATTATTCCCATATGGGAGATGCATTATCTATTTTATGATGGTCGTCCAATTCAGGGGCTCCACTATTTGGGTTTGAATTAACTTCCAAACTTCCTTGGCATTCGGACATGCAACAAACAAATGGAACATGTCCTCCTTGTGCCACCTTGGTCATCTCTTGCACATACCATCTTCCTTGCCTATGGCCTCACCTCTTATTTGTCCACACAGCTTTATGAAGGTTGAGCCAAAGAAGGGTTGACATTTTCTTAGGTATGGTTTTGACCCATGCTTTGGTAAATCAGCTCTTGTAGTAGTGCTTATTGTCTACTATTTTCCATCTACTATTCATAACTCCAAAGACCTCCTCAATGTAAATTGTAGGGGTGGGACTGGAAAGAAGTGTGTAGCCCGCCCAATTGAACTCTTTTCTATAGACTAAGGAGGAACCCCATTTCCATTGAGTGTTGCTAGTCTAGAGTTCAATTCTGCCCATGACTAGAGCTTGATCTTGATAAGAGAGTCTGAAATCTCTCTTGATTTCTAGACAGTCTTCCCATTTAAACTCTTATTTTCTCCACGATTGTTGGCCCCAATAAACCCTTTTTGAGAAGTAAGCTGGCCTTAACCATATATCCCCATTTGGGCCAAAGCTTTCCCTTCTTGTATAGAAAAGCCCTTCTCACCCACATATGGATGAGGAAGTTTCTCCTTAGACTTATCCTCGATGTAGGTTGAAAACCCAGATAAGAAGCAGGAGTTAGGGAGGTTTTGTATACTTATTACTATATTCATTGTATACTTCCCCACTCCATTTATAATAACCAAAGTGCTAGGGAGATCTTCTGCTAGGTCCATCTATGTGTACACCTGTGGATTACCCCTCAGGTTGAGAACTATTCTTTCTCAACTCTTAGAACCATCCACAAAGCTTAGCTGCCTAGTTGCACAGAGACAAAGGTAGATCAATCAGTTCTACCCACACTAAGGCTTTAGTGGATCTTGGCTTATTTGGGGTATACTTTGGAGACTGGCCCTCTAAATAAAGAGGCAGATTCCTTATTGTGCAAAAATCATTGGTGAAGGACTTTGGTAGCTATTTCTTCTTTCTTAGAGAGAAAGTTGTAGTATCGTTTCCTTAGAAGTCGTACATTTGTACCTGTCAAAACTTTCCTACCCCAGTTAGACCTTACCCAATTTTGAAGGAACACAATAGGGGGATGGGAGCCTAGTAAGAAACACATTGTAGTATACATTTTCAACCATTCCATTGAATGAAGATGAAGTTCTTCATTGATGGTGATAGTAATGCAATTACCTAGAGAATGAGGTGATTTCTCTTTTGGAGGTTGTTGGTCCTTAGTGTGAAATTATCGTGTAATAACTGGAGGTCCTTGTGGAGCTTTTGTTGACAAGGCACCTCCCTGTGAAACATCCATTCTTTCGGTATGTTGGTTTCTTAGTTGGTAGGAAATGATGGGCATGATCATGTTGCTATGTGACTTGAAGGGCCAAAAGAAATCACATTTTAGAGAAATGCTAGAAAAAACCCTACTTAAAATTCTTGTAGTGCCCTCACATAAGAGGGCCTAGAGGGATGGCATGTTCACCACCATTAGCTTTGTTTCAGACTCCATTGGAAGGAGCTTTCTATTTGCCAGGGAGGAAAGGAAATAGTGTGGGTGTTTCTACTTCATTGTCTCATGCACAAGATGCGAGAGGGAGACGCAAAAAGTTGTCAATTTCAAAAGATTGAAGAGTAAGCACATCAAACTAGTTTCTAAAGTTCTGTGCATGAGACTTTATTGGTCAAAGAAAAGGCAGAGAAAAAGGTATCCCATCTGAGTCAATGACCTCCATATTTTTTGACCAAAAACCTCCAGACATAACATCATAGCTCTACATTACATACGAGATTTTCATATCTATGTAGTATCCCTTCTTGGGTTCACTTACACTTTTTCTTAGAGTTCATATTGCAAAATTTTATTATCTTTTATGACTTGCATTCAAGAGCTTCATTTATGCCATTGAGAGTGTTAGTTCATGTTGCAAAACCTTTTTTATCTTTTGTTGTTACATTCAAGCGAGAGCATTAATTAAATTTACCTCCCACTAGGGTTGCGACTGGCTCGATGTCAACCTTTCATGCCCACTACAACATGAAGAAAATATCTACCCAAATAACTGAGCACATTATTGAAGTGTCCAATAATGTGGGTGCATGAGCGTCATTTGAGGGGTTAGGTGAATCACTCCCACTGCCAATGGCCCCTCTAGGGAAAAATCGAGCTAGAAGTGAGCATAAGCTCCATAAGCTAGCCACAAATCCTACCCCTATGGGCCCATTCACTCATCCATCATTCGGTACAACTGATCCTACAGCATGGCGTTGAACATTGTTGGGGTCCACTTCTCCACACCTGTGGAGAAAAATTGATGAAATAAAAAAGGGTGTGTGTGAGAGCCCACCACAATAATTGAGCCCCCCTTTTTGGGGTTGCAAGGTTAAAACTGTCAACTCTAGAGGCATGGGGTATAGGTCTGAAAATCTGAAGTTAGTTCCACAACCCAACCTCCAGAAATCCCTCGCGGTAGAGGAATCCCAGCACGTAAATGCAGGGCAGAAAGCTTGGAGGAAGAAATACCTTCCCATGTTATCTATGAAGAGGCCTTATCCTACGGAGGACATGACTACTAGAGCAAAGAAGGGGATAAGGAGAGGGCCTTGACCTTGCCCTTAGCTTAGGGCAAAGAAACAAAGCTGGGTCACAAGGGGAGGGAGAAGCAGATGAGCCTGCTATGAACGAGGGGGGAGGGAGCAAGGGGGGATGGGGAGGGCAGGTGAAAAGAGTGATGACAGCAAGAGGGGCAGGGGGAGGAGGGGGGGGGAGAGCTAGGAAGTGGGGGGCGAAGGGACGGAGAGGTCTAGGGGAGGCAAAAGGGGGGGGGAGAGGGTCTGTCAGTCGAAGGTCCTTGAGGGGGCTCACTATTGGTGCCTGGGAGCCTGGACCTCCTCCTCTACTAAGGTGGAGGGGCACCTGTAATAGGTTGTTGCTGCTTGCGGGGGTGAGTGGAACTGGGTGCTCGAGCCCCTTACTACAAAGGTGAAATTGGAGGAGCGACGAGTGCACTCTCCGAAGGTGAAGGGCAACTTGCAAGGGGATCCCATGACTAGTCTTGAGAGTGGGAGTTGCTTGCGCTCTCTTCCTACAGTCAACCCACTATGTTTGGCTCTTTGTAGCCCACTTGCTCAGTTTTCTCTTCTTTTTTTCCACCTTGGTCCACTTTCCTTCGAAGGGTTCGACCCACAGGGTCTTGGAATCCTAGTTTTGCATCCTAGAGGGATGTTGGGTCCTATTCGCCTAGGGATCCCTTTGCTACCTCTAACCAACTTATGCAAGGGGGGTAGCAATTCTGACCTTTGGTGAAATCCCTTACTAGGTGGCCCATTTGTCTACAACGTAGACATTGTCCTAGTAACCCGAAAACCTCTCATCTCTACCGGAGCATTCCGCCCTCAAGGGTGTTAAGAAGAATCACCTTCGAAAGGGACTCTGGGTTCTCTATGGTCATCCTGAGTTGAGGGACACCATCATCTGCCACTACAGAGGATGCAGACTCCATGGAAGACTCCAACCCTATGCCAAAAGCCCATTCGATAGAAGGAAGATTGGCTCTCTACTCCTGTAGGAGCCCGAAGAATCTGAGCATTATCATGAAGTGAGCGACATGGTGTGTCGAGTTTGTACCCTCCACCATGAATCCGTGGTACTAGGGAAAAAGGTGGACCAAGTGGGGGCCAAGGAAAACTTTCTCCAAGCCAAGCAAAAATCTCCGTTGCCAAAAAAAAGGGGGGGAAAGGAGAAAAATGGGGGCAAAAGGAAGGGGGGAAAGGAAGAAGGGAGGGAGAAAGGGGACTAGCCACAAGCTAAGGCAAGAGAAAGAGCTCTTGGACTTAGGGGCTAGTAGAGGCTAAAAGAACCACTACATTGCCAAAAAAACCACATCACCAATATGAGGCACCTGCCATAAAACTTGAAAACAGCTCCAAACTCCAAGCAAGGGTACCCCATCGCAAAGTAAGGCACAAGAGGTTGCCACAAGCCACTAAGCCACTAAAAGCCCACAGGCTACTCCAAAAATTTGGAACCAAAAGCCAACTTCCAACCTAGCCTAGGCAAGGTAAGGAAGCTTAAGAAAGACCTCAAGAAGTACAGACACTCTTGGGCTAAGACCAATCCCAAGAGCTACCTCCACAACCTTTGTAATGGGGGGCGAAGCAGCCTCTAAGATCTTGTGACCTAATCGCAGGCGCTCACAAGATCTGACCATAGGCACTCAGGCCACCTACGCTGAGTGATGAATCCTCCAATGGCTGATGCAAAGCTGGAGGGCTGCTCATTGTTTAGACCACAAGGTGCCTACCAGGGGCTCTCACAAGTTGCCCCACAAACAACCCCATGGGGGTCACTAAGATATATGTAAGATAGCACGTGTGATTGGCAGAAGGGGTTTTATATTCTGACGGAGTTACAGATAATATACATACATAAGACGTTTTTAATTGAAAAAGTGAAATTTTCATACATAAGGGATACTTTAATCATCTCAAAATTTACAAAAGGGGTGTATATAGGTTATAAAAATCCATACGTAGGGCATTTTTTAAATACCCCTTGACTGCACGTGCTATATAGGGTTTTTACATAATGACCCCCCGGGCGAACAACACCTCTACTAGGTGCAAGATAGCACTTATGCGAGGAGTGCCTATGCAATGCATAATGGATCGTCTATGCAAGGTGCACTAGCAGCACTTGTGCCCCACGAGCTACTCCATAGGTATGGGCTAGAGCAGCATCTCCACACGGAGTAATGTCACAATGATGTAAACTCCCAAGGGTGGCGGGGAAGCAGGAGCAACACAAGATCATGTGCCATTGGCAAAGGACGATGAGCATAAGATAATGCACTAGTTTGTAGTAAAATATCCCCATCATATGTAACAATAATACTAAATACTTATTAACAAATCTTAATGAATTAAATAGTATGAAAAAATCTTCATTATCAAATACCTAACAATATACTTATAATCAAATAACAAGTATGTTCCCCCTGTTATTGAAAAATCAGAAAATAGGAATATTACATGTTTAGATCATCACTAATCTTTTATGATGAATGACATATTATGCTTTAAAAATTGTAGATATAATAATCATAGATTAAATTTCTATGATGACAAGCATAATATTGAACATGATAATAATATAAATATGTGAAGCATGCAACATCGACATCAGAAATCCTTTTACTAACAAAAAATAATTACTAGTTGGTGACTTAGCTTAACTTCCACCACATTGCAATTGTAATTTTAAGCAATCATTTGCTTTATTTGTCATATAATATATTTTGGAGACACGTCATTATATATGGATTATCAAAATCAATTCAGCAAAACAAACAACTCTAGAATTTATAGACATTCTAAATATTATTAGAATATGTAAACCAACAAGTTATATGATATATGAACAATATAGACATTTTAAATGTCATAAGAATATGCAAACCAACAAGTTATACTATATATGAACAATAAGCATATGATTTTATTGACTAAAATACAATGATAATTTTCACACATTTAACCAACACACGACAATATAACGGTCAAATGCTATATAAATTGGCTAATGAAATTGATATGTATAATGTGAAAGTCAACAGTATAAAATAAGATTTACTTGAAATACAATCATGGATTGATGATCCAAAATTTCATACAATAACTAAAGTTGCAATTGGAAAAACTAATGATTAATCATAATATTGATTTTATTATAAAGTCATTAATAGTGCAATAAAAATTTGTATCTTTTACTAAATTTAATAAAATAAAATCAACAATAACCACTATTTTCTTTAAATTTGTAAGTTTTACAAGATATACAATAAGAATCCTTAGTAATAATACCAATATTGTGGTATAAGAAACAACTCCAAAAAAAACACAAATAATTCTTGACAAATACACAAAAGGAAATTTATCTTGTTGTGCTATTAAACTCCATTTTGGATATGATGTTAATTGGAACAAATAGCACAAACAATAAGAAAAATGGGATAAACTATCAAAATAAAATTTGGGGAACATTCTAAAATATCAAACTCAAATGAATATAATGTAACTTTTAAGCAAATAAAAAAAGTTTTCAAATATTATGAAGAATATCCATATCAATTCCCAAAGCAAGAAGAACAATGCAAGAAGGAGAGTTCTCCTTCTTATTTAGGTAATTCCTCTTTACATTAAATATGGTATGAATATTTTTTCTTCAATTTTTATTTTAAAGAAAATAGATTCATAAAATAACGTAATATGATCAAAATATATTACAACATCATGACATTGAATTTTCAAATTCAAATTTACATAGTTAAATGTAGAAATGAAAAATAGATATTTAATAAATCACAAATTTACAATATCGAATATGAAGTAAATAGATTAGAAACATACTATATTAGTCTACATTAGTCTATTTGAAATAATAAATTAGAAACATACTACATTAGTCTATTTGAAATAATACAAAATGGCTACAATACCTTGATGGAATTCTTGCTACAACAAAATAATTTATTGCTTTAAAATAACATTATCTTTTTGTTTCATGAAAAAATTATCTATTTGAAATTCTATAAATTACTACTCATATTAATGGTATTTGACAAACATACATTTAGAAATATTGTGCACTTACTAATGGATTGTACACTTATGCAACAAGGAAACAACACCTATCTGTATACATACTATAGAACTCATAATAAACCTATTTTCATATTTTCGTATTCTATATTTTCATATCTTGAAAAATTCTATAACTACTCTTATTGAGAAAGCTACTCTCTCTCTCTCTCTCTCTCTCTCTCTCTCTCTCTCTCTCTCTCTCTCTCTCTCCCTCTCTCCCTCTCTCTCTCTAAGAGACAAACACACACTATCTCTCTAAGAGACAGACACACAGATATACACTAGAATCACGATAAAAAACTCCATGGCATATGTTGAACATTTTCATGCATTAGAAACATACTACATTAGTCTATTAGAAATAATGCATTAAAAACATACTACATTAGTCTATTTGAAATAATACAAAATGGCTACAATACCTTGAAGGAATTCTTGCTAAAATAATTTATTGCTTTAAAATAACATTGTATAATTTATCTTCCTAATCTAATATTTTTCTTTTTAATTTAAAAGTTCTTTATTTGTAAACATGATAAATTATATGCATTTTTTTGGTTCATGAAAAAATTATCTATTTGAAATTCTATAAATTACTTCTCATATTAATGGTATTTGACTTTTAAGAATCAAACATACATTTAGAAATATTGTGCACTTACTCATGGATTGTGCACTTATGCAACAAGGAAACAACACCTATCTGTATAGATACTATAGAATCATAATAAACCTATTTTCATATTTTTGTATTCTATATTTTCATATCTTGAAAAATTCTATAACTACTCTTATTGAGAAAGCTACTCTCTCTCTCCCTCCCTCCCTCCCTCCCCCCCCCCTCTCTCTCTCTCTCTCTCTCTCTCTCTCTCTCTCTCTCTCTCTCTCAGAGACAGACACACACATACATACTAGAATCATGATAAAACACTCCATGGCATATGTTGAACATTTTCATGCATTAAGAAAAAATGTTATAGCTAAGAGTTAGGGCCAATTTTAAGCAAAACTAGGCTTAAATTTCTTTACTATTATTGGCACAAAGCAAATGAACTTTCAATTTATTGTTACATGTGTATAGAAATATGACCTTTTGCTCTCTCGAAACTTTTTCCAATAACATTGAAGATTCTCTCCCCCCCCCCTTTGGCCCCTATCCACATCACTTGGTCCCCATCTTACTCCCTGAACACGTTACTTTTCCCGTGCAAGTGGGTCCAACTTCCTTGACTTGCAAATTTACTTCATAATGTTTCCTTAATTTTTAAAAGAGTAAACTTGTTTAAGTAGAAGGTGAGAGTCTTCTTGGCAAGTAGAGGGAGAAGTCTTGTGTAGAGGACATCCATGCTTGTTGCATGACTTTTGTCAAAGGCAATGATGATGCGTAGGAGAACACCAGACTAGGTTGGCCCTCGTTGGCTAGTTCAATAGGATTATAACTCTATAAATAGGCCCTTACTTGGGACACGCTCTCATTCATGCATTGCCTCAAGATTGGTTGCCTGAAGGAGCAACAAGAAGGACAGGAATCAATCTGCCTTGTGCCTCGCATAGTGGCTGCAAACAGGAGTAGCAAGAAGGTCAAGGAATAGAATGATATCAGTACCTCTTAATAGGATACATTGCAAAGCACCAAGTAGGTCTGATGGAGCAGTATCTGATAAGTCCACTGGAGCTCCTTAGGAGCATGTAGGCTAGAGGTTTTTAGAGGTTCCAGGAGGAGATAGAGGACAATTTTGAGGTGCCACAGGTTCACATCTAGGCAGTACTCTATCTTCTAGATGGTGGCAACATTGAAAACACCTTTTGTATAAGTTTTTGCCCACCTTTGGAGCAATACATCTTTATTGTTTTTGTTCATTATTTGTGCATGCTTAATTATTTGTGTTTGTATCTATCTCTATCTACAACTATGTACACAAAGGGAAGGAGTGAGATTTGAAATTAGCTCTATGCGTTTCTTGGGCGTTGTTTCTAGATACAGTCTTCTTTTGCAAGTGTGTTATCTATAGCAAGCAACCTTTGTCTCTAAAAGGAAAAAAAAAGAAATTACATACAAGTTTTGCAAGACTTCCCATATGCATTAAAGTTCACGATCTTTCTTTGTGCAAAGAAGCATGGATCAATTTAAGTACTAGGCAGCTCCTGCAATGCTTTTTGGGACTTCATGTACACAAGTTCAAGGATAAACTTGTGATAGGTCTTATAATTTTATTACCAATGCTAGCACCAAAGCACCTTTTGTCCTTTATAATGTCCCCAATAGGCATTATTTTGCTACCCATCCCTAGTCCTATCTCCTCCCCATAAAAAATGCCCTAGAGAAGTTGGCAAAATCCATGGGCTACAATCTGGATATCATATGGACTTGATTGTCCCATGGCCAGAACACGTGGGATACATTAGAGCTCTCATGTCTACTTGTTATTACATATTCATATTGTGGTGAAACATGCATTAATGAATTGTGGAAATAAGGAGGCAATGCCCCCAAAGTTGCTCTCCCTTGAAAGTTGAAGGCAATATAGATTTGGAGCCTTTTCCCAGTTGGCAAAATCCATGGGCTACAATCTGGATATCATATGGACTTGATTGTCCCATGGCCAGAACACGTGGGATACATTAGAGCTCTCATGTCTACTTGTTATTACATATTCATATTGTGGTGAAACATGCATTAATGAATTGTGGAAATAAGGAGGCAATGCCCCCAAAGTTGCT